>NW_009944217.1:23064-27767 GCF_000696875.1 Nestor notabilis | reverse complement strand
ACTCTCCTTGTGCTGAAACTTTGCCCGTGCCTTTTAGAAACTCTCCCTGCCCTGCAGAGGCCTTGTCGCCGCAGTTGAGGACCGCAGCCATTTATCCGCAGAAACGGGGCTCTGGGCAGCCGAGCTCACCTGGCACAGATAGGCTGATAGGGCTGCGTAACCTTTATTATTCGTTGGTTTTGAGTCTGAAAGTTTTCCGTGTGACTGTGAATGCTGCAGGGAAGGATTGCTGTTTCCAGCATAGGTGTGCACTTGTAAGTCGATGATGGTGCTGATCACCCTGGGTCAGAGCTGCTGTCAGAGGACTGGGGTGATGCCAGCTGTCACACCACAGCTGCCATCAACGAGCCTGTGCAGTGGCAGCGCAGCACGGCGACTACCAGCCTTTGCTAGGTTTGGGTTAGTTCCCAGTTAATGGAAGAGTGCTGCTAATCGTCTAAGACATCTAGTCTCGCCTTTGTTTTGTTACAGTATTTATAGCAATTCCCACTAATGTGATGTTGCCCCCTGTTTTGGCAGGATTCATGTGAAGAAACTTTACAGCACTTCTGCTCGGTTTACACAGTTCACACTAGCGTTTTGGATCTGTGGTCAGAAATGTCAATTTATCTCTTCTGCCGATGGTGTAATAGGCAAACATGCATGGCATTAACCTTTTTAAATTTAACTTTTATTAATCTGGAGTATGCTGTGGGAAGAGCACCTGAACCTGCAAACTGAGCTTGCCAGATGGAGGTTAGTTCTAGTGTGGAAGAAGCATAGCCATACGTAAGAGGTTATGGTTACCTGTATGCAGAAGGTAGGCTTTTTCCTTAGGACTCTGGGCCAGTAGCACAAGGTGAACATTGCAGTGTATGCACACTCTCCAACACTTTTTTTTTTTTACTTCCATAGCTATCATTAGTTTTACTATTAACCCAGGTAAAGGAGTGTTCATAAGTTCTGCTTAAGAACTCAGTCATGGTTTATGAAGTCACCATAATGCTTTGAAACTGTAGAAGAATTTGGTTTCAAGGTAGCTCCAGTTGTGTATGAGAAGTTAGGATGTAGAGATTTAAAAGCAGCTTACTATCAGAAAAGCTAGGATCTCACATGATGAGATAGGAAATTAACTCAATAAAAATATAATTTAAAGCACAATTTAAAATTGAAGGCAAAAAGCTACTCATTTCTCTGGTAAGAACAGGTGAGGTTTCAGTTCATCGTAGATCAAACACTGCTTGTGTAATCTTAGTTCCTGCTTAACGTTAATTCCCATGTAAATAATGGTGGCCAGCAACTTACCTTTACACTGGCTTCTGTGTTTTCTTAATAAAACTTCATTAAAACTAAGTTTTCAAGTAAAACAAATGACCTTAATTTTTAAACTCCCCTATGACAGATTGTGTCCATATCTCATTTGTTACTGAAAGCGGCAGTCAGGGTTTTTTTATTTTCTATTTTTCTATTTTTGTATTTGTTCCTGTAGTTACAGTCTTAACAATAGCATTTATGTTGACTTAAAGTCACTCAGGGAGCTTTATATACATTTTTTTAGCCATTATTTGGGTTGTCATGCTCAATTTTGGCACAGTCACAAGACTAGTCTAGCCAGAGAATTACTGGCTGATATTATGAATCATTAGGCTATAGCTGATTTAACCCTTATCTTACTGGATTACACCTCTCCTCCAAGGCAGGAACAGCCTATGCGAAACAGCATCTTGCATTAAAACGTGACAGCACAGTGAATTTAGGGAAACTGGGGCCTGTCCTCAGTAGTCAGCTGAGCACATAATCACAGTTTGTTAAACTTTTTCTGATTTTGAAGAAGTATGGAGGTGAAGAAGTAAAGCTTATTCTTTGTCCTAAAAGGTGTTTGCCTGGGAGATTATGTTGACATGCTGCTTATTTTGCAATAGCTAGGGTCAATGGCTCCATGCAAACAAACTTTGCTGAGGCTTCTTCATAAATAAAATGAATAGAGGTTATTTAACCTGCTGCTGTACTTCAGCAAACCGTACTGCTGAATGAGCAGTCCTCAAACAGTATTACACAGGAAAATGCCACGGTAGTGTAAATGACTTTGGGTTAGCAAATGACCTCTCTTCCTGCCATCCTCTGTGGGACGACATTCTGTCCTGCTGGCTTTGTTGTGTGGGGAGAAAGAGCTTCTCTTTCATGAGGGGTTTAAGGTAAAAATCTGCAAAACCCAGTACCAAAGACAATGCCTGGTTTAGAACAGGAAGCTCCTATATACTTCCAAGAGATTCTTTTGGAGATGATGAAGGAAAGTCAGGAAGGATAAGGCCTTCAATCTGAGCAACAAACTTCTCTAGTCAAACCCAGCCACATGGATTGTTTAAGCAGGTATAGTAAGCTGAGTGGGGGAGCAAAGAATAAAGGTTCCCTGAAACAAGGGGCCATCTGGAGCTGTGACAGTTTAGTGGGAGAGGACATGCTCCTGGTCTTCTCTCTGTTAGTGTGGTGTGCAGTGATTGGTAGAGAGCAGTGTTCTTCAGATAGTGCAAATCTCAAAGATGCCTAGTCATGCCTTGGAGGCATGATACACCCTGCTGCTTTAATCAAATCCTTTGGACTTACGTTAATGTGTACTGCGTTTAAACTAAAAACAAACAACCAACCATCCTATGTGCTGTAGAGCTACTGTTGTTGGTTCATTCATCATTTTTCCAAAATGATGAATTTAGTTAGCAGTGTTTTGAGTGTAGCTTTGTTGCAGACTGAGAAAGATTTATTTAATAGAAATCTGCTTCCTAAGAGTCCTACATGGCCTAGTTATGAGATTCGTTGTTCTGGCAGCAAAAAATAGTGCAATATGAACACCCTAATGTAATTTTGAATGGAAAAAAGGGGTATGTATATTTAGATCATTAGCAAAAGAATGTTAGTGAGTTAACCTGTAGTGATACTAGTGTTGGTTCTGAGAAGACCGTGGAAAGCAAAACCACAAAAGTTTCTCTTGCTAGTATATCTGTAGAAACTTTTAACCCCTACACAGACTTTTCAGTTTCCTCCTAAACCATCAGAGTTTCTGTTGAAAAGCATTGTTTACATAAGCTTTGGAGAGAGAAAACTGTGATTTAGTTCTCCATCTTCAGATAGTAAAACAATTTTCTGCCAATTAAAAATGAATTTAAAATCCACTGAAATGCTCTTTCCCAGCTTGTGTGTGCCTTTGTTCAGTAGTGTTTTCAAGCATACACCCCCCAGTTCATGTTACTACTACTTTTTCTGGTCAGAATATCACTGAGGTTCTGGAAAAATAGAAGGCAAGAACAAATCAGATTTCTCTTGCTTATGTGCATTTTCTTTATGAAAACATGGAAATAAGGGGACAGACAGTGTAAGTTTTCCGTGTTCATAATTATAAGATCCATTCTTGCATCTGCACCATGAAACTGCTTGGTAAAAAACCTTATTATAAAGGGAATATGCACTGGCCACAAAAGTGGCCTCATTGGTAGGAACTGTGTGTCTTTGAAACCTTTGAAACAAAGTTTTATTTTTAATAATTTCAACTCTGAAAAGTCTGCCTCCAAGGCCAAGCAGGATGTCGGGTATGTATAAGTAACCTTTTGTTAAAATACCTTTTTTGTTCCTTTTCTTTGAATTAAAACAAAGAAATGTATATATTACTGCTCAGCATGTTTGTTATTATACAAATGTCATGCAGCTTCCTCTTGTTTAAGTCTCCTTTGTTTATGAAAATGTCATTAGTTGGATTTGATACAGAAATGTACACCATTGCTCTCTGTTAGTCTCCCTGCCTAAGTTAGTTCAGAATTTTATTCAAGTTTTAGAACTTGTAAATACTGAGGAAAAGTCTGTACAGTAGTAGGAAGAGAGAGAGACCCAACTTATTGGACAACTCGGCCTGTGTCTTTGTTATTTGGCAGTTATGAGCCATCTAATCAGCATATGTAAAGTGGCCCATGAGGTTTGACAAATGCAGTCCTGTGCTAACCATAGCACAGGCTGCCTCTTGTCTGCTTGAGTGTCTCAACAAATCAAACACCAGAAATATCAGGCACCAGAGCTTTTACAAATGCCCAAGAATGGAAAAAGTTAAACATGCATCTGACAGTGAAACCTCAAAGTACAAATCTGTGAGGAATGAGGCTTCACTACTTTTGATCTTCAGAAATCTTTTTGTAAGAGAATGTGAAAGCACTTAAAAATCTAAACAGTATTGTAAGATCCCTGCAAATGTTTCAGTTACATGGTATTTTTCTTGAGAAACTGATCCAGGTCTACACTAACCTGTAAACCTCCCTTGCTGCTGAAAGCAGTTATGCATATGCAGTCAGCATTACATGAGGGTCTGCTTGGAGAAGAATTAAACTTAGAAAACCAAGTAAATAATTTCACAGAGTCACAGAATAGTAGAGTTTGGAAGACACCTCTGGAGATCACCTGTTCCAAGCTACTGCGCAAGCAGGTTTAACTAGAGCAGTTTGCCTTTTGGAATCTGTCTCCATCTTCACTGCTCCCCCAGCCACGTATTTGTGCACATAGGTAGCATTCCCCCAAGCCTTCTCTTCTCCAGGCTGAACAATCCCAGCTCTCTCAGCCTCTCCTCGTATGTCAGATGCTCCATTCCTTCCATCAGCTTTGTCGTCCTTAGCTGGACTCCATGCCTCTCCTGTAGTGGTAACGCACATACCAGTGCAAACCAGGATGCTGTTGGCCTTCTTTGTAAA
>NW_009944217.1:0-23033 GCF_000696875.1 Nestor notabilis | reverse complement strand
TGCTTGTTGGTCAGCTTTGTGTCCACCAGCACCCTGCATCCCTCTCTGCAAAGCTACTTTCTGGATGGTTGGCCCTCAGTGTGTACTGGTGCCTGGGATTGTTCCTCCCAGATGTAGGACCTGGCGTTTTTCTTTCTTGAACTTCATGTGGTTCCTGTCAGCCCATTTCTCAAGCCTGTGCAATTCCCCCTGAATGGCCGCCCACCAGTATGTGTTATCAGCCACTTCTCCCCACTTTGCATCATTTGCAAACTTTCTGAGAGTGGACCGTGTCATTAATGGAGATGTCAAACAGCACTGGTCCCACTATTGACCCCCTGATGTACTGAATGGTGACTGGACTCTAGCTGGACTTCTTGTTGCTGATCACAAGGCTTGGAGCCAACTGTTCAGCCAACTTTCTGTCTACCTCACCATATCTTTATCTAGTTCATTTCTTGTCAGTTTGTCTATGAGGGTACAGTATGAAAGACAGGGTTGAAAGCCTTGCTAAAGTTCAGATTCACAACATTCAGATATCACCAAACCAGTCATCTGTTCATAGAAGGCTCTCAGGTAGATTAAGTGCGTTTTCCCCTGCACGAATCCATGAATCCCAATCACCTCTTTGCTCTTCGTATATTTAGAAATTGTTTCAGGATTAGTTGATCCATCACCTTCCCAGTGGTTCAGGTGAGGCTAATGAGCCTACGGTTTCCTGGCTCTGACTTCCTGCTCTTCTGGAAAACAGGAGGGACATTTTCTTTCTCCTGGTCCTCAGGAACCTCCCCTGTTCTGCCTGACCTTTCAAAGGCAAAAGTGGCCTCATGATGATGTTGGCCAGCTCCCTCAGCACTTACGTGCATCCTGTCAGATCCAGTGGTCTCATGTGTATCCAGTTCAGTTCAATGTTCCCTAACCTGACCCTCCTCCACGGAAGGTAGGCACCAAGTACCTCAGTATTCTGCATCTCCTTTGCCAGCAGGTACCCTCCCTCCCTTCAGCAGTGGTTCCACATTTTATATCTTCCTTCTGCTACAATTTTCATTGTATTTTGAATATTGTGTGTTTATTGTGAGATTTTCAGGACAAGGATAATTGCTCTAAAGTGCAAAGACATTATTTGCTGAAATAAAAAATGACACAACATTGCTGTATCTGCACACCGGTGTTTTCTTTTGGTTTTAAAAAAAATGTAATGTCTTATAAGCAAATTGCATGCTCCTTCTGGGGAACGCCATGCTATCCCCACCTCCTGGAAAATAAAACCATCTGGCCACAGTATCTCAGATATTGCTAAGCCACAGGCTAAGGAGGATGTCCAAGACCCTTCTTGTGCAGTGATCCGAGAAAAAGTGATGGTGATAGGGGGTGAGAGCATCTGGTTGAAACAGCTCAATATATGTGATATTTTTCAGATCTGAAGTTTTTCCCATGGAATTTATGTAAATCCTTTGTGGATAATATCTGAGAGACAAAAAAATATATATATGTATATTTGCAGGCTTGAGGGAGTGGGGGGTTAAAGCTCTAAACCTTCTCAGAGGAACCCATTGGTTCCTAGAGGGTTCCTGGAGGACCAAAAAAAATGAATGCTTTTTTAAGACGGGAGCAAGAGACAGATATTAGGAAGAAATTCTTTACTATAAGGTTGTACAGAGAAGTACACGTTGCCCAGAGAAGTTGTGGCTGCTCTATCCCTAGCAGTGTTCAAGGCCAGGCTGGATGGGGCTTTGAGCAACCTGGTCTAGTGGAAGGTGTCCCTGCTCATGGCAATGGGGTTGGAACCAGGTGATTTTTAAGGTCTTTTCCAGTCCAAACCATTCTATGATTCTATGATAGGGAGAACAGAGTACGTCCACTCAAGTGAGCTAAGTAGTGATGTTTCAGGACTGAATATTATGCTAGATTTAAAACTAATATTTGGTGCTTCCATCAACAAATACTTGATGCTCCAAGAATATAGATAGCTATAAATATTGCTAGGTATATCTATAGATACTGACGCAGAAATTAGTCCTTAAGAAAGCAAATGGGTACTCCTGGGCACAAAAATGGTGTCTAGGGTGGGAGGTGGTACCTGAGTTCAGTGACAGCAGATTCAGGAGCAGTTGGAAAGCATCCAGTCCTTTCTCACTACTACAGCCATGAGAGCGTGGAAGCAAAACTGCCTTGGCCAGGTAGGTGAGCAAAATCATAAAGATATTTTGGTCCTTACTTATCAAAGCACTCCAGTATCTGGGGAGTGGAGGAAATACGTGCTTTAGAAAGGTATCTGGCCTAGAAATCAGGTTCAGCCCTGCCTTGAAGCAGAGTGCCTGGCAATTTCTGAAGTCCACAGTTAACACATTGATTACAAGATATCTCTTGTGATTAAATACAATCATCAAGATATCTCACAGGGTTTCCTACTCATTTCTCAGGGGTTAAAATTACAGCATACTCCACTAGCTTTGTCAGAGGCATCCCTAAGGAATGTATCTTTCCCAAACACTTGTGAAGGTACAAGCTGTATTTGTGTCTTTCCCAATGGCTGCACAGTTGCCAAGCTTTCGGGAATCAATCTGCACCCTCCTTCCTGATATCTGTGAGTATTTGCATGCAATCTCCCATAGTCTGGAGGAGGTGAAGACTGAAGATGGAAAGAAAGGTTACGTACGAGTAGCCAGAACTCTCTGAGGCATCCATTTTACCTGTATGCTAGATTTTTGTCACAGAGAGTCACAGTTTCATAGCAGTGATTGAAAGGGACAACTTGACTTGTCCAGTCTCTTCCTGAGCACTCCTGAAAGAAGCTGCGAATAGAGTAACATAAGGATAAAAACACACTGCTAAAACTGTTAGAGGAAAACTCATCTGGCTTTTTCAGATTGATTAAAAAAAAACCAAACACCACCATTTTAGTGGCTATTACTTAAGCATTTTAGAAACGGTTGTTTCTAAATAGTCATTAACACAATATTTCAATCAATCAAACATGAATCATTCTAGAGTGGCTCACTTAGCTTTTACTGCTACTTCTCCATCTTACCACTTTGCTTTCTGACATACCAGTTTCCTCATTTTGTGAAACCAAGCTCAAAAACAGAGCTCTGCTCACAGGAACGTGATAAAGAGTGCTGTGCAAATAATATTTCACCACCACCTTGAGCAAGTTTTACCTACTCTTTCTCAGGAGCACCTCTTATCAACCATGTCAAATAAAGGTCCACATCCTGCAAAAGCAGTACCTGCATTTCTGTTCCTGCTGTTAAATGAGTTGCAAGTAGCAGGCCCATGTACCTAAGAAGTTCTGCTGTCCCCAAATGTGCTTACGGTGTAGTCCAGACCTGCTATTTCAAAGAGAATTTTTTTTTTTTCCAGGAGGATACAGCCTCTTTCATTATGGGCTTGAAGCTGCACAGCTGTTTTCACAATTACGTGCTGAACTGGGCAACAGTAATAGCTTCTGACCTTGGTAGCCACTCCTGCAGATCTCCGAGGTGCACAGTGTGGTGAACCAGGACTGGCTGAAACTGTGGGGAGTCCTTCACACAGAAAGTCTCAGATCAGTGGTTCAAATGCTCCCACCATGCTCACCCACATCACAGAGATTACCTGTTCTGAGCTATGCCCGTTTTCCACATTAGTTACAGGCTCTAGCTCTGCACAGGGACAAGCACCCAGTTAGATGCAGTAACAACAGGTAACTAACATGGCGATCTGATGTGTCTGAGCAGCCAAGTTTCCTGTGATGTCTTTGAGGTTCTTTGTTTTTCTGCTGTGGTTATTTAATTGCCATTCTCACAGTGAAGCATCTGTTAAGTGGCTCAGAAGATTAATATACCTTGAGTCTAGACAGGCACAGTTTGAAACCAGAGTTTTCAGTTTCTCTCTAGATAACCGATGCTATCTGAGTTTCTGTTTCTAGAAATGTTCAACATTTCCATAGCATTTTGAGGTTCTTAAATGAAAGATCATCCTTAGTTCTGGTGTTATATCTTGCTTGACATGAGTTACTCCTTAAGAATGTGGGGACGGATGATGGGGAAATTAATAAGTTTCAGTTATCATTTAAACCCATCAAAAAAGCCCCACAGTTTAATGCTCTTCTGAATTTCTTTGCAATGGAATATTCTTATAATTAAGCACACAGCAGGTGGGAGAGAAGGCTGAGCTCTGACGTGTTACAAAAGCAGAAGCAGCCCTGATAAAAGACTGAAAACTTCTGCTTTTTAAATAGTGATTTTTATATCACTATTTAAACATAGAATTTATAGAATTCTATGTACGTTTTCCTTTCCTAAGCAGAAAAAGGTTTTGTTTCTTTATTCTAAATATTAGGTGTTAAGGTGTGGTGTGAATTGGGTGCATACTGGGGACTACTAGCTAGAAAAGATGTGAAATTACTAGAGCTGTTAGCACGATGACCTTTTCACATAGTGACTTCAGGTTTTACTCAGGAGGTTTTTTCCCACTTTGGTTCTTGACATTGACCAAGAGAGTGACTGTTATGTAAAGATGTACAGACAGGAATGAATGTTATTTGGTATAGAAGAATGGTGTCCAAATTTATGCCCCTGAAATGGAATATATACTCACCTGCTTCTGGAATCAACTGCCTTAGCAACCATCAGCATCTGTCATCAAGCATGCTTACATTTGTAAGAGCAGAAGTAGAAGCAGCTGTTTGCTGTTGTGTCAGTGTTTGTGACAGTTAACCTGGACATCAAGGAAGAAACAGTGGGAACAGTTTCAGGATCCGCCAAAATCTTGCCATGATCAGGAGCATGGTCTGTTTTATTTACTGAAAAAAGTGAACAAACAATAAACCCAGCAATTTCCCCTACTTTCTTTTTTTTAAAGTTTGAGACCTCAGCAAAGAGCTGAGGAAGTGAAAACCATAGCATTAACATCTGATTGTATCCTTCTGCCTGTCTGTCCGTGCCAAAAAGCCTTGTGATAGACAAAACTGCTCTTGAATATGTCTTCCCTTGAGCGAGCTTGGAGATGTTGTGGAAGCATTGGCACTGAGTCTTGGAGGCACAGTTGCTGTGCCCTTTGCCTAAGGACAAGAAGTTCAGTGTTTCACTAATAAATCGTAACTGGGTGGATTACCTGAAATACAGGGGACAGATTCATTCCACACACTCGTTCGTCATCATGAGTCATCATTGCATTGCATCATGTACTCCAACCCTGTGGTGTCAGTGTAAGGTGTGACAGTTAATTTTGATAAGTAGGAATCAAGTGTCTACAAATTACTGCAACCTCTGAAAGGGGCTCTTACAAGATTGTATCCTCTCATCCATTTCTTAGTGACTTCCTCTGGTTTTTATTACAGTCAAGGGTTCTTTTCAGACATGTAATTGTCTAAGTTTGGATATGGAAATACTATATTCTGTTTCTGTGTATCACACCCTTAAGGACCTGGGCATCTGTAGAAACCAGTAGCCATTTTTGTCTTCAGCTGAATCCGTCACAGTTGAATTAAAAGCATTCTATTTGCCCTCTCCCGGAAGCCTTGCCTTTGCCCTTTCTTTTTCCCTCTTAAGCAAAAGGAAATATTACTCAGGCAACAAATATTTTGGGTGTGCATGAGTGCAAACATTAGATATGGCTAAATGAACAATGTTGCTTGGCCATCTAAAGACATCAGTTTTCTTGCATTTGTGTTTGTGTGCTTAATACAGCCTTACCTTGCTTTTCATTGGGGTGTGACATACTCTGTTTCTCAATACCATGAGAGAGCAGGCGGCTCACCTAAGAGGCTTATATCATATGAACGGGTGTGGCTTCAAAAGAAACTCGAGATTATTTCCAACAGGAACTTATTCATCACTGAGTCTTTTCACAGTTATCTACTCGTGAGAATGGAACTGGTAAACAAACTCTCGTTGGGCAATAAACTGTGCATGGCATGAAGTAATCAGACAGGCTGAGAAAGTTGGGGCTGTTCAGCCTGGAGAAGAGAAGGCTGCGTGGAGACCTCATAGCAGCCTTCCAGTATCTGAAGGGGGCCTACAAGGATGCTGGGGAGGGACTCTTCGTTAGGGACTGTAGTGGTAGGACAAGGGGTAATGGGTTCAAACTGAAACAGGGAAGGTTCAGGTTAGATATGAGGAAAAAGTTCTTTACTGTGAGGGTGGTGAGGCACTGGAATGGGTTCCCCAAGGAAGCTGTGAATGCTCCATCCCTGGTGGTGTTCAAGGCCAGGTTGGACAGAGCCTTGGGCGCCATGGTTTAGTGTGAGGTGTCCCTGCCCGTGGCAGGGGGGTTGGAACTAGATGATCTTAAGGTCGTTTCCAACCCAAACCATTCTGTGATTCTATGATTCCCAAAAGGCAAAAAGAAAAGCTCAGGCTTTTCTAGCTGATTTAGATGTTCGCATGGCAGTTTACTCTTTGGCAGCTTACACTGTGTGGCCAGAGAAGGTGGGATGAATTGACTGATGCGCTTCTGTCCATCTTTAGGGAACAGGGAGCAGGACCACCACAGAGGATCTGAATGCAACCTCCCTGGGTATCTTTAGGGAAATCTATTAGTAAGGGGTAAGAGGACAGGCCGCTGGTGTCCTACAGGCAGAGTTTGGCACAATGGCATGAATCTACCCCCTAAGACCCTGGCAGGTTGTAGCTGTGTTGGCATCAAGGCTACAGCATGACAGCTCCCAACTATTCTTCTGGATCTGTTGCCTACAGGTATGTATGGAGACAAATATCAAGGCAGTGTGAAAAAATGTGCGCTGATCAAAGTAATTTGGTTAAGGAATATTAAATTATTGTGTGAATGTTTTTGCAGCATTTATCTAATTCTGGGAAAAGCAAAATAAATGACTCTGCTATGTTTCACCGTATCTGTTACATCTGTTACTATTGTCTGATTTAAAGGACAGACGCCAGCAGTTAAGTAGGTCCTGAGTTCATGGGTGGGTAGGATGCTATTATATGTTCATACATCCTACTATGTGCTAAATATAGAATGATACATGACCAAGTATCATAAAAGCAAAAGAGTAAGCAGCATGTCAGCAACTGTTGTCATTAGTGTCCCAAAAGGTAATTCTAAACTGAAGCAGTGCACCACTGACTGCATAACTCCATTGCAGTCAGGGCTCAGCTACACTATCCTAAAGCCTGGCTCAACATTCAAACAAAAAAACCCCACCGGATACTAAAATAATGCGTGTCCAAGGTTTTACTGACATTTTCATTATTTATCCTAGAATTTGGGGGACATTTTAAAGAAACTCAGTATACTTTCTTGTGCAAAGACAGAAACAGAACAAAACCATGAGTCTCAGTGTGGTAACTGAAACATAGGAAGTTTCACATCTGATCATGCTGAACTAAATTACGTTTTTAATCTTTTCCCACTTTACCTGTGCTTAAGGAATTGAATCTTTGTTCAACAGATAGTTATTTCCTGAAACACAATGAACACCAACAGCCTTTGTTATATATAACATTCTTAGTTTTTATGCACATTTCCGAGGGCTAGGAAAATCATTCCCAAGGCTACTATTTCCAGTTAACACAATTTACAAATGTGCAATGTAATCCATGTTATAATTCACATGGATACTTACATGCAAAATCTTCTAGATTCTTTATTATAATTTTGTTTAAATCCTACTCTTAAGTATGTTGCATACTCTGTGGTACTACAAAGAGACCAGACTGTTCCTCGAGGAGCTTCTGGTCATATTTTAGCCATGATACTACAAAGACAATTATCAAAGAGGGGAAGATAAATAAGGGAAATTAAGGTTAAAACTAAAGTATAATTAGTTTTATAAAGTGAAGTATAGAGGCGCCATCAAAAATCCATTTCATAGTCTCTCTACAGCAGTGTAACAAATAGACAGTACAAGAGCATATCTTAAAACACATGTTTAAGCACAATAACTGAATTAGTTCTGTTATGATAGTTCTGGAGTAAACCAAGTAAGAATGCAAGTAATAGCAGTGTATTCAAAAATACAAACCATACGCAATTATAAAACTGGTTTTGTATTAGAGCTAAGAAATCACTTTTGAACACACCATTAAATTAAGGCTTAATTTTAAATCATGTCCTTTTTAAGAAAGCAACCTGTGTGTCCATTTGCACTGGGCACATTCTTGGGTTCTTCAGTTCGTTCCTGAATGAAAAGCAAATGCAGTTTCTGTGGACACACTGACATCCTCTTCAGCCCCAAAGCTTGCTGCATTTTTCTTGCCTTTCTAATTCACGGTTTCACGGATTCATGGGAATCTATCCAACAGCCAGCTTTCCCATCCTGTAAAGCACCAGATCTATCTAATATACAGAGATTTGGAAGCACTGTGTATCCTTTTGGAACCGTAAAGGAAACAATGTTTAAAAAAACCCTCCCACCCATCTGCCAAAGGGACATCAGGAGAACATCCCCAAAGCAGTGATATACTATATAGTATAGTAGTATATCAGTATAATAAGAGATACTGTGATAGAGCAGATACCACACATCTTTTCTGTGCCATACGTAGATTACTGTCTGTGGATTCAACTTTTGGCTTCCTTACACTTAACATAAGGCATGTGCCTGAGCAAAGTAAGTGCTCCCCAAATACTCTGCTTTTTTTCTGTGCTGTAGTAGCTATGCACTCTTCCTAATTCTTTTTCTCGTTAACCTCAATCCTTCCATATGTGAACATAAGAGGAAGGGCCCATCTGACCTGGAAGGGCCTTCCTACCGGTTGACCCGTGGTTGTGCTGTCCCATGTATGCCCTCTAGCAGACACTGTCCTCTGAATCTGCTCCTCTGTCTCTCCTTTCAGAAGATTACTCCCATCTCACAGCTGAAGGAGATCTATTCTTGGGCAGAAGTGAGCTTGAAATAAGAGGGAAGGAGATGACTGCTTTGAAACGTGAGACTGAATACTCCAAAAGTCAGCAAGAAAGACTTAACATGGGTTGTTAGATGTGTTTGATGTAGATACCTTAAGCAGTGAGATCAGAACAAGTTTTCAAAGAGCTAACTTGACCTCAGGATCTACCTCTTCTCAGTGACCCTGCTATCTAAGCACCTCTCTTCTTGCCAACACTCACTTTTAGAACTTTGCATGTGTGTTTACTGACACGGCTGACATAGACTCTTGTGCTTTCACTGCTCAAACTGAAGTTTGATGCTGAAATTTACAGGAATTCAGTCACTTCGTGCTGTCTTCTTCGTTGATGGTCAAGAGCACACACTGGCTAAACTTTGTTATGTGACCCAGTAATTTTTCCTTTTCAGTCCAATTTAGTCTCTCTTACTTCCCATTTGAGATCCTTTTGCAGGCCCTTGACTTAAAAAGAGCTAGCCAAGGCACTCTAGCCTTAGTGATACAAATTACAGCAAAATGAAGTACATCCTAAATCATACTTTAAATACAGGGTTTAAGATTGTGTGCCACAGATGTGGTCCAGGCAAAAAGAAGGTCATGTTAGCTGTAAACTCTCCAAGTACTTAGCCCTGGAGGAGCCGAAGTCCAAAAAGCCTCCTGGCATGTTTCTACAGGAGGCCCTCCCCAGGGCCTTAGACCCCTTACACCCTCCCCAGCATATCCAGCTTGTCTCAGCTTCCTCACCATCCCCAGCCTTGGGCTACTGCAGGGCACAGTTTCTGAGGAGGACTACGGCTCAGAGATCTGTCTTTGAAGTGCCTGCATGGGAGAAATCCTCTACTGGCTAGGAGAGGTGTTTTTCAAGCCCTTTTTTGTCACTCATGTCTTAGATCTGCTGTAAAGCAGCTAAGATCTCACTCCACATTGCTAAGAACAGAAGACGGATCCTGTACCAAAAGATGAGGATGAATGGAAGGGCGGTAAAGCATGAAAACAGAAAGCAGAGATTGTGATATATATAAAAAAAAAAAAAAAAATCCACAAAAAAACACCAAACCAAAATCACAAAACGAACTAAAAAAAACCCCACAGAAACAAACTCAAAAATGCTTATTGCTACAGAACCAGCTTGGGTAGGCAACAGGAAAAGTGGATCAAGTCAGGGAGGTGCAGGCCTTCATGAACCTTGACAGTCACCAGAACGTGTTGTAAGAATGTCATTCAGAAAAGTATGTGGCAAGATTGTTTGGAAATACAGCCACGTGCTGTTTGGGTTTGGGGCACGTTGTCATTTTTACAAAGTCCATGTGTGTGTCTGGATTGCAGTAAGCACTGTGTGTGCAGCTTACCAAACAGAGAAATCCTGGCCACTGTTCTGCAAGCTGGATTTCTCACCTAAATGAATGAGTGGCCTGCTGGCACAGCAATGTGCAGGAATATTTGGCCCACAGAATTACATATTTCTGCCGATATGTAATGAAGTGCAGCATTAGAGTCATTATTGCCTAAGAACTTTACTGAGAATATCTGTTGCTTGCACTTGTGTATGTCTAATGGCTGTGATTATGATGTATGCAGTGCCAAACATGTCATCAGCAATGCACAGGGCAGAAAACAAACCACTGCCTCTTTCCCCAAGGTTCAACATGTTTTTCCTATTTTCTTCCAACTTATATCCATGTATGTTTTTTTGTTTGGGGTTTTGTTTGTTTTGTTGGGTTTTTTTTCCCCATTCTATTTTTTTTAAGTGTACCAGATCTAGAAAAAACTCATTTTTGCACAATGGACAGGACTGTAATACTGATTTGCAGCCAGTGCAGAATGAAGTAGGGTTTTGTTTCCAATCCTCCTGTCAGGGCAGAGCTTTGGTTTTCTGTCACAAAGACCATAGTTGCTGTCATACCACAGAAGCTTTTCCCCATTACAAACATTAACCTGAGTTGTAGAATTAAGTGGTTTGATTGTCTTTAAAGTCATGCATTTAAACATCTTTTTTTCCAAGTTTATGCCCAGACCTTGCTTTTTCAGTGCGTGCTAAGCCCCACCCCAGATGGTAGGTGGTATTGCCTTTCTCTTCTATGTGCATAGTCGCTTTCTGAAAAACCTTCTTAAAAATAAGATGATCATATTTATGCGATATATTTTGCAATCTGAGCTCTTATAAAAAGCTAATTTGCATCACTGTCAAAGAACGTGAATTCAAATGGTGTGAAATTTGGTAGTGCTTAAGCAAAACCTCACTGCATCAGTCCGAAGTTTATGGCCAGTGAGACCATGAATTCTGATTCCAAGCAGGTTAAATTCCTTGGCTCTAGCAGAGGGGAGAAAGAGTAGGAGAAATGCTATTCACAAACAGTTTAACTCAGAGCTTGGGAAAAACAAAATTACAAGTGTTTGGCTGATTGTCTTGAGCAAACCATTGACACGAGATGACTTGACCAAGACTTTAACTTCTCTCTACTACTTAACATTTATCTGGCATTGTTGGATTTTGATTGTAGGCAGAGGCCCAGCATGCCCAGAGCTCTCAGCTTGAGGAATAGACATACATTTTATAAGAGAAAACCTTTCTGTATGGATGCAAAAAGCAGTCTCAACTTGACAATAATATATGTTCCCATACAGACAGAAATATCCTAAAATGATACCATCCGTACCAGTAGCCAAGCATTGTTAGTGCTGTAATTATTTACATGGCAGTACAGATATTAGAGAATTTGACTCTAAGAAAGCAGTGCATTTTATCCTCTTTTATCTTGCCCAGTGCCTTGTGATGCTTTACTGTCTCTGTGGCATGCCCAGGGAACAACAGGATATTTCTATCCATTTCTTGCTTGTATCAGGGTGTATGAACATGCAGAAACTTGTTTCGCTAATTGCACAGGTGAAGCAACCGTGTCTCATTTCCTGTTACCAAGCGTATTACTATCTATAGAGCCCTGCAGTTTATAAATGCTCCTACAGCTTGCTAGTAGAACTACATCGACCACAATATCTCATAGCTGCTCCATATGAAAGTGTTCCCAGGTACCAGGGTGTGTTCAAGAAGGCCTGGGAAGAACAATGCCCAAACCTATATTAAGCAACAGTAAACAGATAAGTTGCCTTCCCTTCCTTCGCTTGTGTAACAACCCCTGCTTTTGTGGGCATTTCCTGTAAAGATCCTGACAAGCCATGAACAGACACTGCTGCAATGCTGGCCTGCACTGGAAGCTCTGCCAGGAGTGTCTTAGCATTGTTTTCATGTGCCTGGCTTATTTTGTCCTCAAGTGATTACCGTCCTGGGTGAGCAAACAGCAGCAAGCACACTTGGGGAAGCAAGTTTCAACCGTGATCTTTTCCTCCCTCTGCTCCTTTTTTCTGTGAATGTTAACATTAACTGTTCCCTTCTTGAATGTTTAAAGGACATCCTTTTTCAGAATGCAAGCTGATTATGAACCGTAATTTATTCTGACAAACCCTCAGTGAGGCAAGTAAGTACAATTACCACCATTTCACCAAAAGGATAATTGAGATACAAAGTTCAATGGGCTGACTTAAGACATGTGACAATTAGAATTTTATTTTTATTTACAGTGTTCTTGAAAAATTCGGAAAGCTGCATTCAGAGAAAGGAATCTCAAAAGCATTAATCTGCTTTTTAGAGCTGTAAATGAGATCATTGACCCCAGTCTAAATTACTTTTCTCCTGGTAGCCAGTGAGATCAGCACTTGGTTGAATTTCACTTAAAATTACATCTGTTTCCTTCCAGACCCAGTACTGTCATCCTTCTCTGTGAGTGGGGCACTTAACAGCAATATTCAGCAGAAGCTTTAAGCTAGCTTGAAAGCAGGTTCACGGTGTAAGTGCTAAGTCTTCCATCAATAATCTTCACGCAGTGTAAACCTGTTTTCTATCATTCAGTTAAGCCTGGTGATGGACTTCTTAAGCCACCTGACGCTTATGGAACAGCAGGAGCACAAGTTAGCTGGCTTGGAGTAATGACAGTAACTTCACCCCTCTCACAGATATCTTACTGTCCTGTATCTACATGACCGAACCACCCAATGTAGGAAGAAATCCTGGAACCTGTGAATCTCTGCGCTCCTATTTTTATATTTGCATCCTATCAGCAATAGAGAACGTAGGACTGTAATGTCATGCCTTATAGTCTGTTTTGTGGCAAATCAAAGCTAACATGCCAAGCTATGACTAAAGAACATCAGTATGCCATGGTCACTCCATGTGTTAGCAAAAGTATCAAGCTACAAATACATATATATTAATTTTTGAAGTTCTTTGAGGTGCAGCTATGTAAGGGACAGTAGATGGAATATTTTTTTGGTGTGCAAATGTTGAGACCTGGGAAGGCAGAAATAAATCATTCCCCAAAACTTAGAACTGGTTTCTGCTATGAAACTAGTACTTTAGATACCCAATTAGAATTATTTCCTTTAATCCTGGTCAGATTTATCCAGGAACATTACAAGAACACTCACCAATAAAAACACTGTTTTCTGATTTTCATATTATAATTAATGCTTCACAAAATCCCAGGGTACAACTGTGTGGTCTTAATAAATATGCTTTACAAAACCACCAAGTTATCTTTGAGAACAAAAATTTTCCCTTATTTTAATAGAAGGATTCAGTCCACAGAGCTGTTTGTTCATTTATATGTGTATTTTTATTAATGGAATACATTTCAAGTCACATTTGTCCTTGTCTATTGTCAAGTCATGATATGTTTACTGTACTTCAGAGGAAACATTCCCTTATTGGGTAACAATTTTAGTAGGACCGAAAGCCCTGCCAGCAAACAGAGCCTCAAGAATCCCAGCCCCAGCCTCTATTTCTTTTGGGCAAAAATGTGCTACTAGTGTGAAAGCCCACCATAACCTCTGGTGGAAAAGGAGCAGTGGGCAGTGTAATATACATGGGTGTCATCCCTGGCACTCAAAAGTCCAATAAATATTGCAAGAGTATACTGCAAAGGAGAATCTGGGCTGTTTCTCCATGCTCTGTCCAAGCTAACGGATGTATTGCTGCTTCTTAGTTTCACATGCAGTGTCTGTATTGCTTCCACTTTACTCAGTAAAGTAAATTTTATTGGCAGTTTTAGTAATGCATGGAGCCGTAAGTGTGCTGTATACTTTCAACTGAGTTTTGCCTTATGTGGACTGGTGGGACCAATATACTAAAACGTATATAACTTATTTCTGGTGGTATACAGATTTCATTTTAAAAGCCTACAGTTTCTTCCATCCTGTCTCCTACTAAAATTTCCTTTGTTCTTTCTCCTCCAGGCTACATGAGCACCTTGCAGGAGCTCTTTTAAACTGGCTTAGCTGAACTTCCTGAATCTTTCCTGTCTCAGTTACCCACAGCAGAGTAAGAGGTTCCTATGGAAACACTGTGGAAAACAATGCAAAGCTTAGAGGAGAGCTGCCCAAGCCCCAGCCTTAAGTGGAGCTTCACAGTCGTATCAAGATCATGCAAAAGTTGATGCGTGAGCTGCCTGTGCCGAACTATTAGAGAAAAAGCAAATGAGAGCAGCCTGACTTTTGGACTAAAAATTGTACACAGACCTACACATGGAACCACTTAAGGAAAGGTGTTATAATGTATATCTTTTTTGCCATTATTCTTTGTGTTCTTGTAATTCTAAAAGAGAAAGCATATTTTCCTCATTTCCATAGTAACACCCAGTAGCGAGATAGAGTTGTTCAGCTCATTCTTTGTTGCTGCTGGATTTACCCCAAAAGCTGCTTTGCAACATCTAAAAACTGCCTGTACTCCCTGTTTCTCTGCTCCTCATGTGGTATGATGACCAGACAATATGATCTTTTCCCTCCAGCCATTACATTACTGTGTCAGAACATTCAAAAAAAAAAAGAGAAATTTATCCTATTATGGTTTTCAATGTAAATAATCTTAGCAACAGTAACTTCACTTTTTGCTCTTAAAAGGACTTGGGCAGGACCTGTATCAGCTCCAAGGCTCGGCACAGCCTCGACCGGGCATGGTCGAAGAAGCACATGATTGGACTTTTAGGTGGGAAAGCGAGGAGTGAGAGCAATGCAAGTGGCACCGTTGCAAGCTCACCATGTGCTAAAGAGGCCCAGCAGCAGTTTTCTCTCCTGGCTCTTCAGCTGTGGGAGCAGGGGCTGGACATTCGTGCTCAAAGCGACATGCTCGGCACAGCCTCAACCGGGCATAGTCAAACTTTTAGGCAGGAAAGCGAGGAGCGAGACATATCTATGATCGCAGACCTATCTATGTCCTGTGAGTAAATTTAAGCTTAGGACTCTGCAGTTCTGTCTCCTTCCCTGAATAACAGTTTACCTATCTTCCTGTTCTGCACCACAGCTGGCTCACAGACAGATGGGAGCTGGCTCAATGACTGTCTTGTCAATGTGACTTCATGGATGCTGGGTTTCCAATTCATATGACATACAAGTAAACCTGGGCCATAACATCTCAGACAGGGAAGTACCTGGGGACTATGGCACAGGATTGGTGGTATCTTGGTCATGCATGGCTTATATCAGGTTTATGTCATAGACTGCTTCAGGGTTAGAGTGTTATCACTGTCACAGTGGCATTAGCTGACCGACCATGGAGTGCACGGTGTCCTTAATCTTTACCCCCTTGAGTGAGCTCTGTAGTATTCAGAGTTACCTACAGATTAGTCCAGGACAAGAATGGTTGCCATTGACCATAACTAAAACTATGGAATGTTAAAAGGGGATAAAATTCTGGAAAGTATATGACTTGAGATTTATAGAGTGATATTTAAGAAGGGATGATTCCACAGTTCTTTTTGAACTACAGACATAAACACTTCAAAAAACTCAGCTGCTGGCAGACAGGAAGAAGGCAGACAGACATAGAGCACTTACTGTTGTTCTTAGTTACTATTTACGTTGTGGGTAATGCATAGAAACTCCAGGCATGCATAGAGATGTCATAATGATTGATGTTGCACTGACAAAGGATGGAAAGACAGCCCTTGCTCTAAAGGACATAATGTTTATAGTGCTGTGCTCCACACAGCAAGAAGTGACAAAGAACAATAAATCAAACTTGGGATGCAGCTCCTTGCCGTCTGGGCTGCTGGGCACCATCAGAGGCGTGTATCTGCTGCTGACGTGCACAGAAGAATTGTGCTTAGGTCACACTTCTCTGTGTGGGCCCTGCTGCAAAAGCAGGTGTAAACATCTGTGCAGGTGTTCTTCAGACAATAAACTGGGCAGGTAAGTGTTAAAGGAAGCAGACTTGGGATAAAAATATTTAATTTTCATGGAGTTTTTCTTTTCCCCAAGGGAGCTCTATCAGTGCAGTTGACTGGAAAGAATGTACTGCATTTGTGTATCCTGCCACAGTGCCTACAACAGGGCTCCACCAGCTGCAGACTAGAGATGAGGTGGCTAGACAGTGGGATTCCCATAGCTGTTCTGCAGACAAATGTGTTCCTACAACATGATCTGTGTTTATGCCAGAGAACATGCCATATATGTCATTTATATGGACAGCTTATTGCAATGACATGGTCTTTCCCCACAGCAATTGGTGGCACTAAGGCCCTGCTGATCTGAGCGTTGATAGCAGGCAGGGCAGGAGGATATTCTTCTTTCCTGTGACTTTTAGAACACTAAGTACTTCAAGAAGAAATCCACAAACAGAAATTTGTTCCAAACACACCTCCTTAAAACCCTGGCTCTTAACAGGTGTCAGAGAGAGTGTTGCCAATATTGTTTATCTGACAGTAGTCCTTTAACCCCCTAGGAGTTCTATTTTGTGAGTTACTGTATGCGCCTTTTCAAGGGGCAGTCCTGTCTCTGGAAAGCTCAACATTTAGCTATAGAAGACAAGCTGAAAAGAGCAATAACTGTATTTTAACCACACATTTTTATAGTTAATAAACTTTGTTTAAACTAAAACTTCAAGAGAATACATTAATTAACAACTAGATTTATATTACCTGCATCTGATCACATACAAGCTAAGTATCTATTCTAACAGAGCCAGTGGATTTCTTCTATGGAGAGTGAGAGGGACAGGTCTGCAGGAGCACATGCAACCCAACTGAAATACATGTGACTAATCCTTCTCTTTAGGAGTAATTTACACAAGTAGCTTAAATTAGACATTACTTCAGCGGTAGGTGGATGGGATGAATCACTGTGTGACTTGCCCAAGGTCACACAGGAAGTTAATGTTGGAGTATGACCCGGAGTCCTCAGCCCAATGCCTCACCCTAAGGCATTCATCTTCTTTCATGTCCTGGTTGTAAATTAATTTGCTGTGTTACCTCCCTTCTGATCCAGCAGGAAGTTCAAGAAGTTGATGTGGCCTAAGAAGTAAATGGGAATTAATACAAAATGTTGGTAATCTTGGGTGATTTCTGTCTCTGTCTGCTGTAGTAAAAGGTCATTCTTTTCACAATAATTTAGTCTGGTAAAATTCTATGGGTTTCCCTTTTCATCTAAAATACAGTAGGTTTCACTAAAGCTTTATGTGCTGTGAGATACAGTTCAAAAATATTGGTATTCAAGCAGGAGATCAAAGCTGCAATTAGAAGCAGAGAACAACTCTTTTCATTTAGAGATCAAGAGAAATTGTCTTTCCTCTCTACTGCTTTCATCATTATGTGCTTACAAAAAATGCTCTGTCTAATATTTCTGGAGTGATTGCTCTGCATCCTCTAACAGTAAGAGATCATCCATGGTTGTTGAGGTTGGGTCAATGTCAGGCTGGCAATTGATTTAGGGGATAGCCAGCATTGTGTCATTCACTTCCTATTATGAGGAATGCAGCTGTGATGGGTATCAGGGTCTCTGGGGAATGACACTCTGGCCACCCGTGTTAACCTCTGTTAAACTCTGAAAATCCAAACAGAAAAGATAAGGGCTTGTAGTTCACTGACTGAGGTCCTCTGACTCTGCATTACACAGAGATTGCTAATGAGGTGGCCTTAATGTCCTTACTGGCCTTCAAAACTTTCAGCTGGTGGTCATCAGCAGTCTGTCAAAACACTTGTGTTTCTTGAGGCTGTAAGCAGAGCACACAGAGCCTCTCAGTCCTCTTACATGGGACAAACTGCTGGATTCTGGTCCACATTGAGGTTTTCCACATTAGAGACTCCAAAAGCTATTGGTCACAAATGCACAAATAGCATAGCCAAATTCATATCATTGGCTTTCTGAGATGAGAGGTGATAATTAAAACTACATTATACCTGTGTCTGCAACAAGCACAGCCAATCATTTCCTAATACTGGGCATGCAGACGTACTGGACAGAGGCCTGTGGTTCTGCAGACACAGCTGCATAAAACACCTGCAATTCTGACAACAGATTGTCCAGCTTGCCTAAGTTCCAGAGGTCATCACAGAGTTTCCCATGATGTTTCCCATGTCAAGGCATGTTGCTGTATATGCTTCATGTAGAGAAACTGTAGATGTTGCATGGGCAGTGCCAATGTTTTGAACTATTTTGTCATACAACCTCCCCACCACAGCATGGGAAAGAATATGAGAGTGATGGTGGAGAGATGCCAAGAGGAAGAACGCAAACATTCCTGGCCATTTTTTGGCTAAGAATAAGGCCACTTTCTGGCCTCCAAAAGCTTTTTGCTCTACTGGAGCAACTTTCTGTCCAGTGCAAAATCAGGAAAGGATACTTGCACTGGAAGGAAACGTTAATTTTTATCAGCATGCCTCAGCAGGAGCCATTCACCGTGCTGTTCTGTGGTGCTTTCAATTAATCTTGGGTGGATGCTCTAAGAATAGTTGTGGGTGTAATCAGCTTTTTCATATCTGGAAAACAGCACACTGTGATGAATCTTGAGTGTTATTCTGCAGGTAATACAGAACAGCTATGATCTTAGGCTGAGGATCAGTGACAGGATGCCTTGAATTTTTCGTTGTTCACCAATTCCCACCCTGGAATCTGGGCTGAAAGACCATATGTTTGTAAACACCCTCATTGCTTTGTTTTTAGTAAATGCTCTTGTTACAGCAGGTATTTACACTTACAGTCACATATATACTGGTCCCTTGGAGAGTTTCTATCTCATAAAAGGCCTAAGAAATCCTGAAATTTTCTGCAGAGTTTGCTGGGATGTCCAAATCACAGGCACACACTTGTGCAGGATCTGCCATCTCTCTGCACCTCACTTCCTGCAGTTATAGCACTCCCATAATTATGGCTTTAAAAGATAATATATCCAAGTTGTTAAAATGTGGCTTTCTTTTTCCTTTGTGTGTGGCTAATTCCTGGCCAACCTCTCCTGATCATATTCTCAGCTGTTTCCAAAACAAGCTTTTCTGCAGATACATCTATGTTGGTAAGCTGACCAGACGTAAAACAATCTTCAGAAGTCACAGAGCATAACCCAGGTAAACAATTAGTGCAAAGGCTCAGTCAGATGAAGAGTATGTTGTTTGCTTTTCTCTTAGCAACAGTTCAATACCATGCAGTTCTTTATGCTGCCTGGTCGCCTTTGTATTGGAAATCAGAGAAGACCATGCAAATGTAACTTCAATGCAGGATCATGCCAAGAAGAAAAACTTCTTGGTTCAACTCCATGGACAAATATGACTCAATGCCTCTCTGATCCTGATTACATCGGGATTTATATTTATGACAAATAACTCTCCAGATCACTTTCCTTCCAGTACAAGCTTTCCACGTTCTCATGGCATACAAAGGTTCAGTATCTGACTAATGAGGTTCTTTCTTTGTCACAAGGCATTAGCTGTATTTATAAGAGAAAAAAAAGAGTCCATGTCTCCCACATGTGCTCCTGTATTAATTCTGTTCATATGAAGCCCGCAATTTTTAAAATTGTATGAATGCTGTTAGACATTCATATGCATGTCTGTATGAATTCTGATAGACCGTGTCATGAAAATCCAGAGAATCTCTCAGCTGTCCTGCAGTGCTCTCCCCAGTGAAATCTGTATATTTAAAGATTCCCAGATTATCTTATTTTGCAGTAGTTTTCTTGGATCTTTTTATCCGCTTTGACAATATAAAGGAAGTAAATAACAGCCCTTAGAGCAGGGGACACATCAGCCAGGGAACAGTTAATTGCAAGGGGCATTCTTATACTTACTTGTAAGAAGCACTGCAAATAGTTTTCTATGCAATTGTAGCCTGGTGGGGCACAAACACATACAAGATTTTGACCAGAAACACCAAGACCAGAAGAAAACAGTGGAAAATAAGAGAAATTTGGATCCTGTATACTTATTCACGGCTCAAGGAATGTGGTGAAACTCATTCCTTCTCTACTTAGAAATCCAAGCTGCACCTGTGTGACAGGACTGTGAACCTACTGTGCTTGCGGGTATAATATTGGCTTCACCTATGATATTATATAAATAATAAATGCCATATCAATAGATTGCATATTTCGTGCTTCTCACCTCTCTTCTTTGGATATCATGTTGAAGGAGATTTATCAGTTTGAACAGGTCTCTTTCCTTTCAGATCCCAGTCTACATTTATGATTATGTGAGCTGAACTGCTGTTAAAATCACTGATGTGGGATACAGGACACAGCAGAAAACTCACAATGCAGAAAGCCCATACTTCAGACAGTTTCCAAGCTGGAATTTTCCCAAGTGCCCTATGCTGCAGATTATTTATATTTTGTTTTTAAAAGATGAAGACATGCAGTTAAATGCATCTGTATGTACATTGCTCCATCTTTCCAATAAAGTCATGAGTCAGGACACCAAAATGATGCTCTGGGTAAAAATGATGACGTTTGCTTTTTTCTTAGAAATATAAATGGGTATCTAGTTGCCTTCAGAGCTTTTAGTATCCTCTAAGAGGAAGAATGTTGCATAGACATGCAAAACATGAGAAGAAATCACAGTTCACTGCTATCATTGTGCTTTGCAATGTGTTTGCTGCACCAAACCAGCTTGGATCTTAAAGTTAGGATCCAGCTTTAGCCCTTTGTGTCATTTGCATGATAATGCTGCAAGCCAGTTGCGCCAGAAAGTACTTTTGCTGGTGAAATCTAATTATACAGACTTGAGTTCAAAGAAGCCTTTTAGTGTAAAGCCAGTTCTGTGGACAACAGTGAAACTGCTTTTATACTTAGAGCTATCTATACATCTAAATTAAGTTAGTGCCTTTCCTATTCTTGCCCTTTCCACAAGAAAATAGTTAATTCAGGTAAAAGAGAAGTGCACAAAACCTCCTTATTCCCATTCTTCTAGCGACAATACTTATTTATGGCACATCTTCTCAATCACTATGTGCAAAGTAAAAGACCAAAAACATTTCAGGTAATACATAAATCAAAGATTGACAGGCAGAACTTCGTAGCCTTAGAAGGGCATTTTCTAAAATTTCTCACTAGACCAAATAACTATCTTATATGAAACCAAGGAAGGTTTGACAATTGTGCACGTGAGTATCTTTACATCTTATGATAATCCAATTACTTTTAGAAATCCAGTCTGTACATAAGCTTAGCTGTTACTTGTTTTGTGTATCTGTACAGGATACTGTAGGAAGAAGTAGTTGGTACAACATTAATTTAAATTTAACAGGAAGGAATGAAGTTACATTGAGATATAAAGTAACAGAAAACCACTCTGAGTTATTACAGCTAATCCAAAGCTGGAAGGAGCAGAAAACTTTCTCCACAATGGTGTGTTTATACACGTTGCTTGTGGGAAACAGGATAAGCAGTACAGGCTGAGTAGAAGGAACTGTGCCTTCTGTTTCTCACGTGGGATAGAGGGAGAAGGCCTCAACGGAAAAAGCAGTGGCAGCAGGGTATTTGAGATTAACTATTTGTTAACAACAATAAAGCCCAGCCCGTTTTATTCTATGAATCTTTCTCAAGTGTTGACGCAGTGTGATACTAGCTGGGTATCCCTTTCAGTGGGCTGTTTTAACTAGAGTGAGGTACTTCACTGACTTAGCCCTTAATTGGAGCAATGACTGCTTTTAATCCTGAGTATTATTTTGTATTACTCTATGAAAAGTCATCTCCCACTCAATGCAAATTTACCATTCTTAAGGGGGGAGGCAAAGCTGGTACACAAAAGGGTGCAAAAAGTCAATTTGCAGCAACTTTCACTCAGCTCAGGGTCCCTTCCAACCCAAACCATTCTATGCTTCTATGACTCTATGAAGACAGTGATCAAGATAGGCTTTCACATTTAATGTGTTCCAGCATACCACTGCGCTACGTCCTAAAGCAAAATAGATTTTGTAGCTTGAAAATGATTCTGTATCCAAGTTGCTAAAAGCTATTAATAGAGAGTCCCAAGTAAACTGCTTGGTTTTCCTCATGATATCAGTGCAAATTCAATTATTTAGGTGCACATTAATTAAGCTGGAATTAGCTATTAAGGAAGAAGCTGAGTGAAAAGCTTATGTGTTCCTTTTCTAAACAATCTATCAAAATATCAGTTTGGGCTTCTCTCACAAGCTTTGGCCATACTCACTGTCAGAAGTGATGCAGCTTTGCAGACTAGCTACAGACCAACTCATGCGACAAAAACTTTTGTAATTGATCTAGTCCTAGACTGATCTAGGATCAAATCTAACCTGTTTTTTACACACAAAAATGGCTTAAGTAAATTGCCAGCTTGTGGGAAATACTGAGCTAAAAGTGAAAATCACTGACTGACTATTTTTTTCTCAATATATATATAGAAAAGCAACTCAGGTCTGAATGCACCTTAGCCAAGACAAGCATGGACCACAGAAGAAAACAGTATGCACTTGCAGAAATGCAGAGGAAGGGGGCCAGAGGAAAAATGATATTTGAGACATAGTAAAAATATAGGTAATTTCTCAGAGCTTACAGTTTGCATTGAGAACATTGAGGAAAAGACACTTTTGTGTTTCAGATCCAAAATCACAGACACATATGAGTATTTTTTCTTAATTTCCCTAATTACATTTCCTATGGGGCTTTGAGTAAAGCTTTTATGATAGTGTCTCTGTAGGGATTCTTTTTCGTTTCTCTAATACAGAAACAATGACAACTTCTTTTCCTCACAAGGTTACTTCAAGGTTAAATTAATTACTTTTTCTAGAGTCAGTTGAGAGTAGTTGCTTAACTTGTCATTTAAAATTAATTAAGAGAAGCTATTTTTCAAAGATAAGCTTGACCTCTAATGACACCTGTGTATCATGAGCTTTGCTATTGCTGGTTTGGGCTCAGGTAGACTTAGTTTTCTCCATAATAGCTAGTATGGGGCTATG
>NW_009944216.1:8848-11968 GCF_000696875.1 Nestor notabilis | reverse complement strand
GCACTTGTCTTGGTTAAACTTCATGGGGTTGACATCGGCCACCTCACAAGTGTGTCCAGGTTCCTCTGGATCCCATCCCTTCCCTCCAGCGTATCAACCGAGCCACACAGCTTGGTGTCGTCGGCAAACTTGCTGAGGGCGCATCAATCCCACTGTCCATGTCACCGACAAAGATCTACCCCTTCCTCTCCATGCATAGGGAAACTTTGCAACAGCACATAGAATCACAGAATAATTAAGGTTGGAAAGGACATTAAGATCACCCATTTCCAACCCCCTGCCATGGGCAGGGACACCTTGCACTAAACCATGTCACCCAAGGCTCTGTCCAACCTGGCCTTGAACACCACCAGGGATGGAGCATAATCCCTCTCTAGCATCCAAAATGAGCCTACAGCACCCAGTATTCCCAGGCTGTGTCCCATCCAAGTACTAACGGGGCCCAACCATGCTTAGCTTCCAAGATCGGGCCTCCTCCATACAACCCTTCTCCTCACACCCATGGCCATGCAGGCTGGACCTCTCCAAGGTGTGGGACATCAACCCCTCCCTCTCCATGCAGCAGCACATCTCATGACACATTCCCAGCATCACCGCGGGAAGCTCCGTGCTTCCTCCCTGGCCCCCCTCCAGCGAGGCGTCCCTTCCCGTGCCTCCTCCTGGCACTGGCATCGGCTTCTCCTCGGGTTTACGGGTGCGAGGAGGTTCACAAGAAGAGGAGAGCATGCCCTGGCTTGCTCATGGGCTTTAACAAAGCACTCGCACATGGGCATGTGCACCTTGGAGGTGGAACAAAGGCTTTATGGCCCTCACACCGCATGCAGTGGAGCCTTCCTTGCGCTCTCTGCCGACCTTGGGTCTTTATTGTTTCTAAGAATGGACCTTTTATAGGCTCCAGATGGAAAGTGTAAAATTAATAACCCCTGGTTGGCAAATGCCCATATGTTTTCCACCTTCTCCTGAGATACAAGTTGTTTATAGTGACATTTATTTAATGCAGATTAACATATAAATGAAGATACATGGCCCTTCCCAGAGACTTGCAGAAACTGCTTTGCTCTGTGCTGTTAAACCCCATCATGTGTGATGATATAAGCAAGGGGAGCAGGCTATAAAATAGATCAGGATGTCTTGCTGGGCTGAGTCCTTGTGCTGCAACCCCCAGACACCTCCTGCCACCCCCCAAGCTGCCCAACCAGAGGGTGCACCAGGACCATGGCACAGGACACTACATGAAACATGGGATTTTGGGCTATCTTTGAGCTTATTACTAACTTTTCTTCCATTCTCAAGAGACCACAAAAACTTGTTCACCAAAATGTAACTCTTGGCCTAAAGCTGCAAGAAAAGACTGATTTGTTCCCTAATTTTCAGCAAAAAACCAGCATCTTCAAATCTGTAGGAGAGCTTTCCTTTGAAATAACCTCAGCCTTTTTTGTCTTCTTTCCAGCCAGGAGGAATTTTGCCAGCCTCCTGTGAGGGCCCTTTTCTTTAACAATATATACCAGCCTTGAGAGGTGCTAATTGCTTTTTATCTAAATGGACTGTTTCTCCTCATGCCACCAGTGCTTTTGGTGGTGGAAGGAATACAATACATTATCAAGGAGCCAGATACATGTGTACAAAGGGTATTTACTTGTAGGAGGTTAAAGATACGGCACAAAGAAAGCCGGCCGTGCAAGGGTGCCTTGTTAACTAGTGATGGATGAACCACCAAAAGAAGAATGGTCTGAAAGCAATGAGCAGATAAGACTGTCGAGGCCCTTATCTGAGCCCATGGATACCTCCTGGAGGTGCAACAATCGGGACTTGCCTGCAGATCAGTGGGTTTCTGAGGTCTTGGCCCAAAGCAGAAGGTTTGGGGCAACTAGTGATGACCACTAGGGAATGGGGTGGCATCAGGTCCACCTGCACCAGTGGGCTGCCTTGCAAACCAAAGTGCCTCAGTGGGGTTTTTATCACTTTAGGGCAGTCTCCAGCATGGTCTCTGCAGGTCATTTGGGTGCCTTGCGATACTTTGGTCCTCTGCTGCCTGTCTGCAGCGGTGTCCCCCTCTCAAACCAGGAAGAAGAGGGCTTGAAGAAGCCGGGATATTGAGAGCAGAGTGGGATGAGCCTGACACAGTCACTTCATCAAGAAATAAAACCCCCACACAGTTACATACCATTTGTCTGCCAATGACCTTAGTTAAACCAGAGCAAGTTTCTTAATTCAGAGCCAGTCTAAGCCTTTAAAAACTGTTGACTTTCCAGAAAAGCAGGAAGCAGATAAACATGGCAATTGGCTGCTCTTACTGCCCACATGTCACCAGAAGGCAGGGGGAAGAAAAAAAACCTCTTCTATTGGGCTTTTATTTAACGTGAATTTGAATGTATTCCAGGTCACTGATCACATAAGCAATCACGATATGGGTAATAAAGAAGTTCCTACCATACCTTTATTTGCTTTCTACCTGCAATAAATCTTTATCACACACCGTGCTGATTGCAACAGTATCGCTTCCCTTTTTTTACCCTCCAGTCTTCCTTTTTTATAGAGCAGTGAAAAACTAACTCAATACATCTGCAAGCACAGCCCGAGCCCTCTGTTCTGCTGCTCTGCTGAATAGCTGGGGCTGGGAGAGCAGTGGGTCACGGCGGTTTCCCAAAGGCTGCTGAGGAGGCCAGGATAGGGGTGTTACAATATCCAGGCTGACTTTCCCCAAGTCCTTCAGATGGACCATGACAACCCCATGCAGGTCGTGGAGCTCGATGTGCCTCCTCACAGCTCACCTGGGAGCTGCACCCATCCCTCTCCAGTCTCTCCATGCCCTTTCCCAGAACAGATCCCAGGACAAGGCAGAACACCCCTCTCCATGGTCATGGGGATTTGGGGCTTTATCCTGCTTCTCCATGTCTCCCTCTTTGCCTTCTCAAGTCTCACCCTGCAGGAGGAGGGAGCTGCACCCAGGTCGTGCAGGCATCAACACACACAGGCAAGTCCTTTCAAGTGAGAGGCAGCCACACACTCTGCCTGTACTGGAGAGGAAGCACAGATGTGCTGGAGGATGGCTGGGATTACCTGTTACCTCTGCAGGCCCTCCCGAACCCTGCAAAGGGTTATCCTTAGCAACATAGAAGC
>NW_009944216.1:0-8744 GCF_000696875.1 Nestor notabilis | reverse complement strand
GGTGACTCCAGCCCTGCCCTGGGCAGCCTGTTCCAATGCCTGAGCACCCTCTGGGCAAGGAATTGTTCCTCAGCTCCAGCTAAACCTGCCCTGGGGCAGCTTGAGGTCGGTTCCTCTTGTCCCATCCCTTGTTCCTTGGGAGCAGAGCCCAGCCCCCTCCTGGCTCCATCCTCCTGTCAGGCAGTTGCAGAGAGCGATCAGGTCCCCCCTGAGCCTTCTCTTCTCCAAACTAACACCCCTGTTCCCTCAGCCATTGTCCCAAACAAGATGGGTAGAGATGGGTTCAAACCCAGAAGAGCCCTGAGAATATCCCCACAGACTCCAGCTGGGGACCAAGCTCCCTTAGTGCCCACAAGGATATAAGTTACCATGGGATAAAGCCAAGGAGATCCCCCTCAGAGGGTCTATAGGCAACAGGGAACCCAAGAAGAGTGTGGTGGTACTTAAAACTGTCAACAATTGTTTTACAAGATGGAAAATTGGGATTTGTTTCATCTCTGCATGATGCTGGGAAATACTAATCTGCAAACTTTCTTTGGAAGCCTCCACTGAGAGGGCTTTATAATAGATGCAAGTGACAACCCCATGCTAAAGCAGCCCAAGGTTTTTCCCTGCTAGGAGACTTCTCCCTTCTGGAAACCAAAAGCAGTGCAAAGGGAAATCCAATCAACAGGGTTTCAGAGTCCATCCGATGGAGCAGAGGATCTAGCAAGGGAAGAGAACCTGGCACCCAGCTCTGTCAAAAGCTGCTGAGTAGTCACCAAAACCAGCTCAACTGCTGTTGGAATATAGAGGAATAAAAACATACAGGAGAGAATTCCTAACTAGAAAAAGAAACATCAAAGCCTGCAACTATTTGTCTTCAAGAGGACGCAAAGGAAGGGTTAAACTCTACCTGTGCCTGTGTTACAGATGGCAAACCAGAGAATTACCTTTGGTCTCTTCAAACACAGAATGAGGGGACGTTCGTCAGCTCTGTGTGGAAGGGAGTCTGCAGTGGATAAAAATAAGTGGTTTAGGGTCTTTTCCTGCTGTGATACTACTTGTAAAATTAATTTCTATGAATTCTATCATCAATCCAAAACCTTACTGCAACTCATAAAGTGCCAGACATTGCTCTCGCATCCATGATCTCATTAGAAACAACACATTTTCCCAAACTAAGGAATATTTAGCTCTTCAAAAAACACAGAGAACTCAGAACCAGAAGTTGTGACAAACTACTCCCATAATTCTTTCCATTTCTTTGCTGGAAATAAAGTTCAAAAACCAAAAGACTTGGTTTGAGGAGAGAATTGCTTTTAAGCTTCTCCTTCAGCATCCATGCAAAGCCCTCGGTTGAATTCCAGGTTGGGAATGCTGGTGGGAGGAAGCTGTTCGCAGAAGACCCCAGCAGGGACACCACCATCTGGTCTCCCCAAAGCTTCTGATGTCCAGAGGTGAGACGTGCCCTCAGCACCCTGAGATTTGGGGTATCTCAAAGGGACTGACACTTGCACGCACAGGACAGAGGTTTCTCTATCTCCATGTCACCGTTTCCAACTCCAGGCACACAACCTGAGCCATTTCCCACTTTTCCCAGCATTCCGCTTTCTACATCCCTTCTCCCTTGGCCCCTCGTGCTTAATCGGTCTCATTTGGATGATTTGCATCCAAACCTCCCCAGTTTTGTCCTTTCGTTCTCGAGCGCACAGGCAGCTCCTCCTCATGCAAGGGCATCAGTCGCCTTCATCTTTTCCCTATTTAATGATATTTATCCACCATCACAGGGGAGAGAAATTGGCTGCAGCTCAATCTGGCAAAATAGATTGGTACCAGTTCAAGCATAATCCCACTAAATACACAGATTTTAATTTCCCCCCTAAGTGAACTGTGCTGCATCTGCACTCATTGTCCTTGGTACAAAGCCTGGACACTGGCTTCAAACTCCTGCATTTTTTCACTGCTCGGAGATCCACTTTCTGACTGAACTGTCTTCTTCAGTGCCACCTTCTCGCTTATGCAACTTTAATCCACTTCATGCTTACGCCACTTGATAGGAAGCAATGGATGCTACCACCATGGAGTTACCCCAGGTTGCAACTGGTCTCACAGATGCTTACCAGCACTAAGCAAGCATGTAGAACCTCGCCAGGGTCACCCTGTCTGCAGCAAAGAATCAATGAAAGCCCCAGAACACCTTGTGGACATTGCAGATTTGAATCCTCCTCCCCTTGAGGGAGTCACCCCATTTTGGAGAACTGTTGGAGCAAGTCCAGAGGAGGCCACGAGTATGCTCAGGGTCTGGAGCACCTCCCATATGGAGACAGGCTGAGAACATTGGAGCTGCTCAGCCTGTTGGGAGTGGCTCAGCCTGGAGAAGAGAAGCTGCTGGAGACCTCAGAGCAGCTTCCAGTGTCTGAAGGGGGCTACAAGGATGTTGGGGAGGGACCTTCATCAGGGACCGTAGGGGCAGGACAAGAGGTGATGGGTTCAAACTGAAACAGGGGAAGTTCAGGTTGGAGATAAGGCAGAAGCTCTTCCCTGTGAGGGTGCTGAGGCGCTGGCACAGGGTGCCCAGAGAAGCTGTGGCTGCTCCATCCCTGGCAGTGTTCAAGGGCAGGTTGGACACAGGGGCTTGGAGCAACCTGCTCTAGTGGAAGGTGTCCCTGCCCGTGGCAGAAGCTTGGAACTGAATGATCTTAAGGTCCCTTCAAGACAAATCAGTCTGTGACTCTATGACTTTTCTCCACAACCAGCCTCAGCACTGCATGGCCCTTATCTCCCCACTGCATTTAGCAGCCCCTTAAAGCTGAAGCCCTCAGGGGTCCACGGGAGCCAGGGTAGTGTGAATTATTACAGCCCCTCTCCTGCCATGAGCAGAGCCAGCAGAGGCTGCATTACCCAGCCCCTGAAAGGCTGCAAATCCCTCCTTTGGAAAGGCAGGAGGCTTTACTCCTCCTTCAAGGGCCTGAAGAGGAGGCAGCATTTAAATTCAATAGCACAGCTTGGGTACAATTTCACTTCTGTTGTTGTTAATTGCTCAAGTATCAGGCAGGCCGATAGAGCGATTATTTGGAGACATTTATACCATCCCAGGCCTTCTTTTTTATAACTTTATTTCATTTTCTGCTGTTTACTCAAAGTACCTTTATCATCGCACGCTGATAGTCTGTTCTTTATTGCCCCGCTGTGATTGCAAGGAGCCCAAGCATAGTGCAATAACACACATGTATAAATATTTGAACAGGAAAAGAAAGTCTGTCTGATTTGTGCTATGGAAGGGACAAATTAAAGCAAATAATACCACTAGAGGGACCTTCACTTGGAATGGCAGCACCGGGGAGGTCACACACGTACTACTCTGAGGTATAACTCCAGCAAGCGATGGTAACCAAGTCACCCCCAAGCCCAGACCCCTTCTCCCCCTTTCAGCAACACACTGCTGCAGGCTTCTTAGAAATGGTGACTGCAGCCCCCTGCACATGTTTGCAGGACTTTGTGTTTGCTGAGGATCACTAAAATAATTCCACTTGAGCACAAGAAACGCGTTTTGTTTTTGCAGTTAAAGACCCGAGTAGTTTTAATTAGTTTACTTGGGTCTTTCACATGGGGTCCCCGCACAGCGTTGTGGGTTCAAAGCAGAGCCTTTCTGTGTGTTTTCCCCCTTTTCTTCTCTTTTCTTTTCTCTGTCTTTCTCTCTCTTTTAACGCTGCGAGTGAATAGTCGAAGACGGGAGCGAAAGACGCTGGACTTAGAAAGTAAAATCTCCAGGAAGGAAAACGGGAGGCAAACACAGGAGCTAATTTAGGCAGACATAGCTGGTGGTGTTTGTGGTTGTCCCTGACAGCACTGCTGACTCGAAAGCACCTGTGTTTGCTCACTAGCTTTCCCCAATCTGCTAGAAAATGGCCCAAGCATGTCACATGGCAGCGAGATAGTCGGAGCGCCATGGGAATAAAAAGGCCTGAGCTTTTAGCGGAGTTAATCATTAATGCGCCGGTTCTTTGTCCCATTCAGGAGTGCTGACAAGGGCTTTGATATTTCATATTTGCCATCAGGTCAGCAGCAGCCATACCCAGGTACTAATGACCAGCCTGGCTCACGCCTCCCCTTTTCATAGCAGGCTTCCTTTCACCTGCCCACGACTCCCTGTACATACACCTATGTGTGCACACGTACACAGCCATATAACCTCTTCTCCAGCTGGGTTGGAATCCCAGCATGTCCAAGCCCACACCGAAGACCTCCTGTGATTTAACACCAAGCACTCAGCTCCCTCTGCTCCATCCTCAGGCTCTGTCCCTCTTCCTTTGGGATAAAACACAGGGCACACTGGAGCAGGCAGCTCATACACTCCATATTGCCCATCTGAATACAGTGCTTTGTATTTCTTAGCAGCTGCCAATTTGTGTGTGTGCGTGTGAGTGCTTTGGGGTTGAGCAAATAATCCCTCTTGGATAATGTATGGATTTTTTTCAGACTGCTTCACTCCTCCCCTTGGTGTCACTGAGGGGCTGGAAGGTTTTCTGTCTCACATTTCTTTTTCTTTAGGACCTCACCTCTTGAGGACGTGGTTTAGGAGAGGGAATGGGCACACTGATAAATGCACCAGCGGCTGGGTCTGCTTTGACTTAGCAAATAAAATGTATTTGCTTGCAGTAGTTTTGAGCAGAACCCACTATTCGGCAGCACAAAGGACAGGTAGGTCCCCAGCAGCCCATAAAGCTTCTGGGGAAGGTGATTTGTGCCAGTTTAAATGAGAATCACAGACAAACTTCAAGGTGCTTGAACTTTTCCCTTGACTCCATCAAACCTCATGGTACACTTTGCTCACCCGCCCCGAAAGCAGAGCCTGCCAAACCCATGTGGTGATGGAGGGAGAACCATGCCAGGGGGCTTCCCAGTGCTTTATCCCTGCATTTATAGCACCTAGACATGGAAATCCCACCAAAACCTCCCACGCTCCCAGCTGGAAAGCTTTAACCCCCAGTGCTTTATGATTCTGCAGCTGACAGCCATTGATGCAATGGCCATACCAACATTAAAAGAACAAATGCTCCCTATTAACTGCAGCTTCATGTAGGAGAGCCTGATGCTACGTTTAAACCTGGGCAGGTAGGAAAAGCCCTTGCTCAAGCAGAGCAGGGGTGAGTGTCTCTATCCCTCTGCAGTTATTTCCAGGATCTGGTACTCAGGTACCTGTAACGACTTCATGCAAGTGAGGTTTTCCTCTAAGGCCCATGCAGATGGAAAGTGTGTTCAATGCCAAATCTAATGAGCAATTAAATGATTCCTTAGTTTTTTGGTCCCCTGTTGCTGAGATATGCTACCTGCATCCTTCTTGGCTTCAGAGAGTTGCCTACAGAGCCTGAATGGAACCTGTTGGGAACATACGGTGGGTGCTTTCATTTGCTCCATGCTGCTCACCATGGGATGCCCATAGTTGAACTGTTGAAAAGGCAGCCAGGGCTTGCAGCCCATCATCTGCAAGAGGATCTGCACTCAGGAGGTGCAAGGCAGCTGGGAAGTTTCTGCTTAAGCAGCTTTTGGCCCAAGGGAACCCTGCCACCAGGTTCCTCATGAACCTGGCAAGCCCCAAAGCCAACAGAGGCCACCAGCTCCTCGTGCCAGGTTTTATTCAGATTAAAGAGGAAACTCCCTTAAATATCACAGATTGGTAAAGGCCAGCTACTGGTGACTCATGGAGATAAGGTTCTCAAGGACATTGCAGGAGCCTGGAAGCCTTGGTACCATGAGCTTTGTATGGGACCAAGCTCTGCCTCGTCGCCAAGGTCACCAGTATTCCTAGAGCACCCCACCATTGCCTTAGGTCTCTATGGGAATGAGACACCTCACGTGTTGGGGCACCTGCATCATTAATTCTACAGGTGATGGAGATGTTGGACATACCCCTGTGCTCAAAAGGGGACTTTTAGGCTTAGGTGAAGGAAGAGCACATGTAAGAACATAAGCATCACCCAGTCTGGCCAGAGCAGAGGAACAAATAATCCATACCTGGCCTTTCAGTAGTGAATAATAGATATCAAAAGATTTGGACAGGATACACACAGTGATATTTTTCCTGAGGGCTCATCCTCACACCTGGAGACCCCAATGGCTGAGTGAGGGTGGATTTCTATATGCCATACTCTGTTTAAATATAACCAGTCCCTTTCTAAACATATATCTTTAGCATCAACACATGTGCCATCGGCATAAACACATGCACCCACAGCATCCACATACGTGGAGTATCCCTGGTGTGAGACCCATATGCCATGGTTTGTGTCAAACACAAGGGAACACGTCCTGAATTCAGAGCAAGGCCAGGGCAGCACCAGAGCCAGATTTCCTAAAGCCAGGTAAACATTTGCAGCCCCAAGGCCACTGAGAGCTTTGATCCCCACCTCGTCTTTTGAAACCTCCAGGTAGCTACAGCTCTTTTGCAACAAGGCTGGAGCAGAACAGCTCTAACAAAGAATGCAACTTAAAACACTCCTGGGCAGCCAAGAGCCAGCCTGCATCCCTCAGAGGCAATAAAACCACCCGTACACACACCCATGGGGCCAGACCTCAGAGGGCTCTTCTGTCCTTGAGGAATGCCTGTGCGCTCACATCACAGCCAAGGGCTCCTTGGCTGCAGCCATGAAGTTTAACACGCTCAAAGCCACAGCTCCTGCACCCCAGCTTGTGCTTAGAGCCAGGTCAGGGTTGGTCCCTTCAGGTACTTGTGCTTGTTTACTCCTTCACCTTGGTAAGAATAGCCAAGTAAACATGAGGATTGTAAAGCCAGGCCATGGGAAGGAGCTGCACTACAGGGGATAGGATGGAGAACCCTGCCTCAGAGGATGAATCCAGAGCCCAATGTGTGCTGCTACTCACACCTCCCATCCTGCAGCCCCAGGCAGGTACCAGCTGCTGCTGCTGCATCCCAGGTGGGTGAGGATGCCCCAGGCCCTCTTTGTAGGGTGGGGAGCTCCAGGATTGGCCTGGAGGAGGGGGGGGAAGGGCTGAACCAGGGTTCACACTCCCTTCTCCAGAACCTAGCACTGTGGACTTGGGAAGGGGTTTCTGGACCTATGCCGGGCCAGCCCACCGCTCCCCACATCGTCCTGTTTAAGCCTGTTTGATGTGAAGTTCTTGCTTTGCTCAGCTATTGAGTTGCTGCAGCTTGCTGAGAGTTAAAGCTTCCCGAGAGCTAGAGGAAAGACTCCCATGGCTTTCCATAGGCTTCAGCTTGGAGCTGCATCTCCCAGCTGAGGATGCAGAGCTGGGCTCTGCTGCAGGGGAGAGCCTTGAGGTTTAATGCAAGGCTGGAACAAGGAGCTGATGTGTGCTGCAGGCAGGGGCTGGGGCTCACCATCCAGCAGCTCCAAAAGTTGAGAAATGACTTGGCTGTGGGGTAGCAATAGCCCCCTGGGGAGAAGACCCAGGGTGCTAAAAGGCTCTTTAACCCGGTGGGGAGAAGATAAACGGAGACTAGTCGCGGGACCTGCTCACAGGCATGCCCACACTGGAAGGGGAGCCCAGCTTCCTGGTAGCACCAGTGATTAATAAGCTTAGCAGACTAATTCTGGTCCTCTGGCCACAGAGCTCTAATCTCAGAGGTGTTCTTCATGAACTGCTGTGCCTGCGATTGGGCTTCCAGGGTAAATCACTTCCATCTTAACGCAGCCGTAGGAAACTGCCCTCTCGGAGCTTGCAACCAAAGCTCATTCATAATTGCTTGTTTAAATATTTTTCCTCCTTCGTCGCTGCAGTCCATTCGCCGTGTGCATCCTCTGCAGGGGGGAAGCCAGCCAAAAAGGAAGCTTTCCTGGAAAAATAACAAAGGTACTTTCAGCCACAGAAATCCCCATCTCGGATCCAAACAGGGAAGCCTCTGTCCCTTGCCAGTGTAGGCAGGGTTTCCGCCTGCCTGTTATTTGACATAGCAGAAGAGTTAGCTTAGGCAGGGAAAAGGGGAAGGGGCCGCTTCTCCTGCTGTGGGGTGGAAATCCTTGTCTTTCAGGTGCATTTTCCAAGCCCAAGCTTCACACTCGGTGCTGATGGACTATATATTACTCCCTGCATTTCCTCTCAGGGGTAGGTAATAGTTGAAGGCAACACAGGCGCCAGGGTGCAGGCTCTGGGCAGGATGGTGAGTTGCATGGAAAAGCCATGTCACCCCCGTTAGCTGCTTCATTTTGGGTGGAGGAATGACAAGCCTAGTTCCTGGAGCTGGGAACTCCATAGAATCATGGAATGGTTTAGGCTGAAGGGACCTTAAAACTCCTCCAGCTCCAACCCCTGCCCGGGGCAGGGACACCTTCCACTAGAGCAGGTTGCTCCAAGCCCCTGTGTCCAACCTGGCCTTGAACACTGCCAACTGAACAGTTGCAACTATTCAGCTGACTACAGTGAATGCATGACGTGAGTTTGGTGCAGAGGAGGTGAGGATGCTCAGCTTGCCCCCATGCATGGCATGCTGCATCCGACCTGCCAGAGCAAGCCAGGAACAGCTTGGGAAGGGACGAGTCCACAGCATCCTCAGCATCACTCCCTCAGCACCAAAATGATGCTGAGCCAATGAATGAATCTGAACCCCTCTTAGCATTGTTAGTGACCTTCTCAGTGACCCAGAGCCACTCAGTTAACCTCTCATGACAATGAGACAATGAGAGGCTCCAATGGGCAAATATGCAACTTCAGGAGGGCAGGGGCGGCCAGGCAGCGGCTGCTACAGCCCATCACAGGGCAAGGGGTGATGGGTTCAAACTGAA
>NW_009944215.1:2001-9905 GCF_000696875.1 Nestor notabilis | reverse complement strand
CTTTCCAACCCTAACTTTTCTATGATTCTATAACTTCTGGGACATGGACATCCATCCAGGTCCTTATTCATCTAATAATTCATCTGTTAAACACATATTTCTCTCAGTTCCTCTACACAGGGTACTTCATTCTGGAAAAAATCTGCACATTAGAGTATAAACAATGCCCTTTTTTGTCATAGCGATAATATATCCAAGTTAATAGTTTCTATTTTTGCAAGAAGAATAAACAAATCATCATTATTGCAACTTCTGTCTTAAACTGTGGAGAATAAAAAATCCACTCCACTGTACTGAAGGAAAATCAGTTTCCAAAGATTGATCTACATCATTCCACATTTATTTTCATGTTTATGATATTTAAAAATTAGATATTAAACTCCAGTTATGTAACTTGCACACTGCTTTAACACCCAATAGTCAGTAAATATCTCTTGCACCTTCTTAAAACATTTGCAATACAGGTGATTCCCAGAAAAGAGCTAAATCAGCCTTGTCACCTCATCATCAATCAATGCTCATGAACTAAGCCAGTGTGCCGAAACAACAGCCCATTGCAGCATAGTTTTAAATACATGAAAAACCATTTGGAAAATGGACAATTAATCTCCTCAGGAACTGAAGTACTGAAGAAATCTTGTGTATTTTCCAATATACTCACAGAATTTAATGTCTCCCTGTAGAGAGACACAGCACCATGCCTCCTCACAAACCTCTGTAGAGTATATTTCATTCCCGACAGGTGAAAAAAAAAAGAAAAAAAATATATCTGTGTTCTGTCATCCTATCCAAATTATTTTTTTATTTTTTCACCACAGCTGGAGTAGATCCTTGTGATTTCCTCATCAATAGCTGGAGATTTGATAACTCAGGTTAATGGTGAGGCATTCCCTTATTGGGTAAATCTATTACTATTAATATAAGAATATACAATGCTCCATTCATTAAAAGAAAGGAAAAGGAAAAAAGAAAAAAAAAGAAAAAGAAAAAAGAAAAAAAGAGAAGAAAAAAGAAAAAAGGAAAAAGAAAAAAGGAAAAGAAAAAAGGAAAAAAAGAAAAAAGAAAAAGAAAAAAGAAAATGAAAAGGAAACAAAAGGAACAGGGAATTTCTGGATACTCTTTCATGATCTACTTGAAAATGTCTTTCTACGTGGAGTTGCACAGTTGGGAGTAATCTTCCCCAATCCTACTTGTGGTCCAGTTTTTTTAAGATGTGTTAGGACTGTCTTCACATTAAAAATTATGGTATTCCCTTATATTTTGAAAAAGACTGTTTATTTACATTAAATGAATAAAACTAACAGCAAACATTTTTGTTGTTACCATAGTTTTGGTTAGTAATTTTCCAGTCAGTCCTGCTTAAGGAGACAACGGGCGATTTGTGTCATATTAGTTGTTTTGTCTGCCTCCTCTGGAGTATTTGGTTGCTTACCTAAGTTGTTTTCTGTATACGTTCTACCTGTAAACTACAATGACACTTACCTACTGAGTTAATTTCTCTGCCTTTGCTCAGAAATCTCCTTTTTGTCCCCCTTAGTACTGAAAAATACAAGGAAAGGATTTGCCATGTTCAAAACTGTTCTTAAAATCTGGTGCAACTTCCCATGAACAACTATTCAGAAACCTTGTTGTTACTTTCTTTCATTACAACTGAGCTTTAAGACATTTCATATATTTTCAGTTTCATTAATTTCCAAAGTTAAATGACAATTGTTATAACTTTTATTTGGATTCCAGGATAAATGGAATCCATCCTGGAGCTAAGAGGATTTGGATTTTGAAAATAACAAGTTATTGCAATTCAGTACAAATATATTTAATACCAAACAGTCTTTGGTATGCACACGTTCAGTGAAAAATGCAATGTTAATTGATTTTATGTATGTAAATATCAGGGTTACATTTGGCACCACACTGTCCTTTTGTAAAACATACTTTGAGGGCACTAGCACATGCAGAAAGGACAGAGGAAGAGCATTCCCAAAAAAATACAGCATGGGGATGTTGTTTTTGAGGATTGAATTGAGTGATCTCTGGTTTTTCCCTTCCTGTGTTGCACTGATTGGCACCAACAAACAGGTATCAAAGTCTGGGATTTGTTGGGTCTTTTTTCCCCCACCATTTTGAATTTGATAAGCTGTATTGGTAAGAAGCGTCACTAAATTTTATTCCTGGTAATATGCTACATTCTATATAACATGTTAAAAATGACAAGGATTTTGCCTAAAACAACTAACAAGCCCTATGGACTCAGTCCTACTATGAACAGTGCATATGAACTGCATATGATATCCTCCAGATGCACTTATTTAAGGCCACCATACTGTATCTCAGCCTTTTTATTTAACACCTAAACACATGTTGCTCTTGACCTTGCGTATTTTTCAGCATTTTCGTAATGACCTCAATTGGGTTTTTTTTCCAATAACATATCTAATTTTCTCAGAGGATATTCTGACTGCATAGTATAAGTTTATGAAATTTTCTACTTTCTTCAGATTGGCCATTCTTCTTTTTTTTTTGTGAATATTTTTGCTTTATGCCTTTTTTTACTGAAAACATACTAAGAGCAACATAGAAAACTATTAAAAATGTGTCTAAAATAATTAAGAGTCTATAGGAATACAGTCATTTAGACAGACAAAAGAGTTTTTCTTCACTTCTGTATTTACGAACTAGCTTTCTGAGAAAATATCTGCTTTGCATTGAACTGACTGGGTTATATTTGTTTAAGTAGTGGATATTAAAAACACAAATTACAGCCTAACCCTTTAGCTTTATTATTTCCTGAGATGCAGTAGTTTCCAACAATTTTCACTGCTTATGTGGGATCAAGTTTTCACTGCAGGGATTTTATAACACAAGATAAACCACACACACATGCAAGCACACAAACACACTCGCACACACACACACACACACACACAATTCATTTTAGTGTTTATGGCTTTGATCCTTTATTAAAATGATTTAGAAAATAAAAGAATGTCAACATTTCCCTTTCAGTACATCTTATTGTATTATAGCAATGGAGAACATATGAACGACAAAAAACAACGCTTATAGCTCTACAGAACAGCTTAAAACACTACCCAAATTGTTCACATTTCCCAGACATGTCACTATATTTGGGGTTGCTCATTTTTATCATGAACTTTAAATTAAGTACATTATTAAGATGGAGGTAGCTGTGTTTCCTGTGGTAGAAAGCGACAAAACAGGTCCATACACACACACACTGAGTTCAGAGCTCAGATTCTCAGAGAAAAGAAGGAAATGAGAATGGTTCCCCATTCAGTGTTCAAGAAAAGATTAATGACAACAGTCTCAGAAGGGCTTACTCAGTCTACTTCTTTTAGATGGTCTCTAAAAGAAGCAAGCAATGCAGGACATTTGCAACATGTCTATAGAGGGAAACAGTGAGTGCTAAGAACATTTCAGAAACAAACCCAGCTATATATCTATCTCTGTTTGATTCCTATGGACTGCCTGACCACATTCTTTGATGTGTTTATTGGATCACATGTTCTCATTCACATCAAAAGGAGAGCAAAATAATGAACTCACAAGTGAAAACCAAAGCACAAAAAATGGAGATGGTCAGGAAATTTGCTCCAAAACCATGCTGAAACTTTAAAGTGGAGCCCTCTCATGCGTTAAGAAATACTTGTGCAAATGTAGAACAGCTGACAGCGTACCACAGCCCTGGCATAGGAAACCCACTTAAACTCATTGTTTGTCATATTTGACAAGAATCACCGATCATAAAGTTATGATCTTAAACTGAATACACGGTGACATAAGGAAGATTTGAATTCAGATATGAAAGGTTGTTTCTTCATGACTATGAAGATGGCCTCATTATGAGAAAGATCTAGGTCTGTGATATGTGAGAAATAAAATCCCACTTTAGTTAAAGACACATTTTTTCCTCTTTGATGCTCCTTAGAGGTTTACCATTAGCACAAGACTGCTATAACTGTGTTAAAAGACTCGGGTTTGAAATTATTTGAAGGAGAATGGTGCAATCAGTCCTTGCAGAGTCAGCCCCAACAAGCTCGGTACTAATACCAGTTCAGGCAGTGCTGGGCCTCTCTAAAACTGCTGCTTTCATGCTGCCAGTCAGGCATAAGCTTGAATTGTGATATTAAGGTAATATCTTGCTAAAAATGAGACTGCCTTCCACTCAATTTAGGTTCACCAGCTTTGAAATGTTGTATTGCTGGCTTCTGCATTTCAAAGATGAGTATATGAACCTCTTTCCTTGCCTCTTCTAATTTTTCAGTGAACTGTCCAGTGTAATTTCTTGCCATTTTTCCTCAATATTTTCTTTGAAAAAAAATTTCTATGTTAGGTTTTTTTCACAAAATCAAGTTGAATACAAATAAATCTTCATGGGCAGTGGTCCAGTGCCCTGGTGTATTAGGAGGCACTCCAGTATGATTTCTGCATAAAATTGGGGCACATTTGTAATTTTTCAGGGAAATAATCAAGCCAAAATTTGAAATAAAACACCAAACTTCTATTGAAATACCTAGATGCATCTTTTCATGCTTAAGATATGTTGGACAAAATGTCTTCCGTATCGTATATGCTATTGATATCACAAGGGCAAAAAACCCTTAACACTTTCTGGAAGTAGTTAATTCTTACAAGATGAAGCCAATTATATATAGTATGATGGTAAGATGGAATATGACTGCAAATCTGGCATCCGAAAATTCCTTTTTAAATGAATGAACATTCTCAGTTTGAAAGCTCGCTGTATTTTTTGTTTTCCTTTCAAACAGTTTCAAGCTATCAGGGTAACACTAAAGCTTCTTTTAACAACATTAGGAAGAAGACAAAAAAAACCTGAGAAAAATTAGTTTAGGGAAATAGGGGATAAAATACATACCTATGCAGTTTAACACATCAGTCAACACCTTTTTTTTTTTTTTTTTTGTAATCACTGACTTAAAACAAGCTCCAGTACTAAATTTAGACATGCAATTTCTAAGCCAGATTTTCCAAAATACTGAGCTTCAAACAACTCCTATAAATTCTTACAGGAAGTTACTGAATTTTTGCTACTTCTAAGTATCAAAACCCATATGTCAGTATCTAAAAATACATTTGGAAATCTAGCTTCACACATCTATTTTGAAAAATTATATTCTCCAGCTGAATGCATCATGGGGGAAATAGTCTTGATTTTATTCATTGTAAAGGAATGAATAATTAAATAATGACTAGCTGGAAAGTGAATACAAATTTGTATTTTCGGAATGCATCAGACATCTAGTTCACGAGAAAAGCACTTTCTGTCTCTTCTTGGAAACTGCTCATGGAAGTAGGGGCACTGAAAGTACAATTTTTAAGCTTCAAAATACAATACAGTTTGGATGTGTTTTTTACTGGTTTGGGTTTTTTTTCCAAGTGCATGTATGTTATTGTTTTATGAATAATTTTGCAAAACAGTGAGTATTTCTTAGTAGCATTCAGCTATTCTGTAAATTGTTTTCGATCAGGTTATTCAGGAGCCTTATTAATAATCACTGAAAATATAACACTTTTCCTCTTAGACATACGTCTTTTTTTCAACATACGTCTTCAAATATACTGCATTTCACTTTTCATACAAAAATTAAGGTAGGTAAAACCTCACCAACCCATTAGAAAAGGCTTACCAATGTTGCCTGAATATTTGACTTATTTCTAGATAAATAATAATTTTCAAAATAAGTCATGCAAAACTTGGTTTTTATCAACTACTTAATGATTTTACAGCTAGTTCTTTCAATATCCACAGTTTTCAGTTTGAAAAGCTTCCAGTTATTTCTATTTATTTCCATTTCTACTTTAAAAACTACAGCTCTTGGAAGACAAGAAAAACACTTTCTGAAAAATAATCATCCTATCTTCGACCATTAGCAAACTCATAATAGCTCTGTTCTTGCTGTATGCCAAAGTTCATTACAAAATCTTTAAACAGATTTCATAGGAAGAGGGAAAAATAAACAAGTAGAACTTTGAAATTCCAAATGTGATGCAGAAAAATTCTACTTTGGATTGAATTCCAGAACCTTTGCCTAGAATTCTGTTATTTCTAAAAATTTTACTGGCAAAACTTACTTGCTGGTGTTATGTAGCAATGAATAATTTCTGGATTTCTACATCTATTTCTAATGAGAACAGCAATTCGTTATGGCTATTCAAAGCCTGCAGATTTCCCCAGAGTCACCCTATCCAAACATCCAGTGCTGTTGGTAATGGTTATTTCACCTCACTACAGACATAAGAGGCAATTTCCTCAGGGACCACTGCTGGAGATGACACATGAAACTTTTTGCTCTTCCACTCTCCTTCCACTGGTACTCTGGGGTCGTTTCCAAATTCTGCTTGGCTTGTACTGTATTTTGGAACAGGAAGCTCATGACTGATTTCAAATACAGATCTCTAGGCATCATGGCATAATGTGAAATTTTCATTTCTCCTGGGGTGTCTTGAATTGTGTGATTGTCTTGAATTGTGTGACATAACTTCAAACAAGCAAACAAAACTCAGTACTACTTAAGAAATGAGAGAAAAATAACTACCTCTACTACAGCTAAAAGTTTTAGTGTATTCCTCTTGTCTTTCTCTTCTTTCTGTACACCTACCTACCTTTTTTGAACAAAACAAGAAATAAAAATAGACAAAGTATAGCTGAACTATCTGAAGTAAAGATTTTTATTAAAAATATCCAGTCTGAAGTTTAGCACAGACCAATAACTTCTGAATTAAAAAGGATGGAATAAGGTAACAGATGAAATAGGACTTTCAAAATGTTTTTTTAGTTTGCTTTAGCCAAAGTTTCATACATCTCTGTTGAAATTAACATGTAAGTTGTTGGAGGTATGTCTCTCACTATTATTTGTTAACACTAGAACGTAATCAAAGATCCTGTTTGCTCTCATGCTGATCTATGTGGGAACTGAATTCCCTTCAAAATGCTATTAAGCAATCAATTATTTAGTGTGGCACATGATGTTGACATTATTTATTATTGTATAAACATAATTAAACCTCAGAGTAACTATTACAACTAATTATATTCATCACTGTTACTCAGTGAACATCTCTTTACCCTCCCATCTCTCTGAATAATGCAAATCAAAGTACTTGTTGACCCTGAACAAGATTTTTCAGCTTGGACCAAAAAGCACTCAGGTTCAAATAAATGAAAATACAATTTAGGTATAGTCAAGAGATGCACTTATCTATTTATATCTCTAAGGAACAGTTCCAGAAGCCACTGAAATTAATGGAAATCTTTCCTTTAATTTCCATTGTTTAGCATCCAATATTTCATGGTACCTGTTCTGCTCACATTTATTGGTGCTTATATCCATTTTTCATTTACCATTATTTTCTACTTCTTGATTTTGGTGTAACTTCCTCCATGTTCTGGGTTCAGCTACAGCAGTCATTTTTTCTCCTTCTTAGTAGCTGGTGCAGTGCTGTGTTTTTGACTTTCAGCCTGGGAACAATGCTGATAACACCGATGTTTTTAGTTGTTGTTAAGTAATGTTTACTCTGACCAAGGACTTTCTCAGTCTCATGCTCTGCCAGAGAGGAGGGGAAGCCAGGAGGAAGCAGAGACAGGACGCCTGACCCAAACTGGCCAAAGGGGTATTCCATACCACAGCACGTCATGCCCAGTATAGAAACTGGGGGGAGTTAGCTGGAAGGCCCAGATCGCTGCTTGGGTCGGGCTGGGTATCGGTCGGCGGGTGGTGAGCGGTTTGTGTCCTTTCCCCTTGTTATTCCTCTCATCAGTAGTGGTTTGTATTATACCTTAGTTACTGGAGTGCTGTTATCTCAACCCGTGGGAGTTACATTCCTCCAATTCTCCTCCCCATCCCTCCGGGAGCGGGGGGGAG
>NW_009944215.1:621-979 GCF_000696875.1 Nestor notabilis | reverse complement strand
GACCCGCCAGCCACTCCAGCTGCAGTGATAGACACTACAGCTAAACCAAATGCCCAATGTGACACTGTCGGTTGCCCCTGTAAGCAGGGGAAAAAGCAAACGAGAGGCACAAACAGCAGAAGAGTTACTAGTACGTGAATTAGATGAAGAAGAAGAAGAAGAAGAGGTGACTTCTCGACCCCAAACCTCGACCGAGCTGTGGAATATGTGAAGAGATTTCACCCGTCTTCCAGGGGAGCACATCATCACCTGTTTACTCCAATGCTGGGATAATGGAGCCGATGGTCATGAACTAGAAGGTAGGGAAGCCAAGCAGCTGGGATCACTTGCTAGGGAAGGAGGAATTTAAAAAGCAATT
>NW_009944215.1:0-207 GCF_000696875.1 Nestor notabilis | reverse complement strand
CTTCCATCATTTCAGCTGTGGAAAAACTATCCCAGGAGTTCAAACAATTGAGAGACAATTTATCCGATCTATCCAGCTCCCCATGTGTACCAGCCCATGTCTCAACTATTAACAGAAAGTGCCCTACTGCTTGAGAGAGGAAAACAACAGTTTTCTGCTCGAGGAGAACAAAGGTTAGGATAATCCTCACATGAAAGCTGCTGCTCC
>NW_009944214.1:30054-37905 GCF_000696875.1 Nestor notabilis | reverse complement strand
GAGGGGAGTCCGGGGTGGTCAGGGGGGTCGGCGAGGAGCAGTGGGAAAGGGCTGCGCACCCCGGTGGTGCTGCTGTTGTTTCCGCTTCTGTTTGTGAGGGGAAAGGGACCTGTAGGGAGCTGCTCAACAGCGGCTCCCACAGAGAGCCCCGCCAGGAGTCTGAGCCCATAAACCCTACAGGCTCTATTCTGATCCAGAAGATAGGAAGAGCTCTGTCTTGATCCAGAACTTAGGAAGGGCTCAGTCTTCAATACATCACGTGTTTTAGTGCAGATTCTACTGATGGATGCATACATTGGTAATTCTGAGATCAGAAGTCAAAGAAATAAACGGGAAGTTCAGGTTAGACATAAGGAAGAAGTTCTATACTGTGAGGGAGGTGAGGCACTGGAATGGGTTCGCCAAGGAAGTGGTAAACGATCCGTCTGTGGCAGTGTTGAAGGCCAGGTTGGATACAGCCTTGGGCGATGTGCTTTAGGGTGAGGTGTCCCTGCCGATGGAAGGCGGGTTGGAACTAGATGATCTTAAGGTCTTTTCCAGCCCAAACCATTCTATAATTCTATGAAATGGAAATGTCCCTGCTTCTAATCGGATTCGAAGTGTTTTATTATTGTACTGCAGTATTGCTATGTGTGTACAGACCAGTTCCAGCTGCTCAGGAAAAAAAAAATAATGGCTATGCTATACTTGCTGCATGCCTTCAGTCAGTCTGCAAATCCAAATTCTCTCTGGCCACTTGAAATATTACTAATCACAGTCAGAAATACCTGTCATGTCAGTTATGAAGGAAAACATATCTTCTCTTGCTGCTTTAGTTTGGTTATTTTTTCTAGATTTAAATGCTGACCTATTTGAATTCCACACACGGAAGTTAGAGTGAATATATTGGGTAAAATCCTAGAAAAACAGCACTTTGCATGATAACACCCACTCTGGGAAACAATTGAAGTCATTATTACCACTGATCTTTGAGGGTTCAGATCCTCTGGGAGAGAAGTAATAGGTTAAGTAGTGGTGTTAACTCTGGATTTCACACTGGGCCTCTTTGAAGCCTCCTATAGAAGAGAAAGGGAAAGGATTAATTACCTTCTACCTCTATCCATTGAAGGCTGGGTGAAATTGTATTTTGAAGTTGGGGAGCATAAAAAAGGCCTGTCACTTGAATGAAAATGAAAAAAAAAAGGAGGCAACCCAGTGTTATAAAAGTGATAGGTGAAACAATGGCTTATTGCCAAAACAAAATAAAATGGAGGGGGAGGAATTGGGAAGAGATTTACTATAATCTGTAATTTCAGGTTTGGCAAAAATGCCAGGAATTGGAAACAAGAAATTACAGAGGCAGAAAACAAGTAGGTGTGTGTGGCTCTGAGAAACAGCTGCGTACTTCAGGACTACATAAAAAGGAAGTATCTCCTGATTTTTCCTGTCTTGAAGGAAACCAAGTGTTTTACATAGTTTGTAAGTAAACAGGATTTACATCATGTTTGCATCATCATCAGTTTCTTCTCCTAACAACTGCAAAACACCAGATTTTAGTTAACCCATTAAGCAGAAAAGTGACTTTCTCTTTTCGGGTTTGTTTATAAGAAGTCCTGATTGCAGTAATTGTTCCTCTCTGCGTTACAGATTGTATCAGATTAAGTACGACATCAACATTCATCCTGCATTAGAAGCTGGCAGACTGAGAGCTATTTACTATTTGATGCCGTCCATACAGAGAAAGAATAAGCAGAGAGATAAATATTGCCAAATGTGAAGGAATGTTGATTTAAATTACCCAAATCTTAATATTTCTATGATTATGCCTGAATTGTTTTTAAGATAAATTTTGTGCATTTATACATAGTAAAAAAAAAAAAAAAAAAAAAAGTAAAAATTAATTGGAACTGTTTCTTCTTTGTTCTGGAACTGTATGTCTCCATGGCCATCTTTAATGTTGTGGAGGCAGTGTGGTGGGACTAGCTGCTCTGATGTGACTATTCATGGAAGAGCGATATTTTTTCAGCAAATCATATCCATGAGTCGAAACTACCATCAACCTGGGAAGCTGTGTGTTTTCAAAGCAAACACAATCCTAGTCTGCTGCCCATACCATAGTGCTGAGACTTCCCCTTCCTCCTCAACCAAAAAAGCAGGTTGAGAAATTAACGACATCTATCCTGCTTCTGCAAATTGTTTAGGGGAAACCTACTTCTTTGTAGTAATCCAGTCATGACAAAGAACATTTGTCTGATGCCACGTTTTGAATTATTATGCATGTTGCCTGGTATAATCTCCATGGTTACAGATATATTTTTGCTTCAGTACTTTAGGGGGAAAAAAAAATCTATAGAACAATTTAGGGGAGAAAATCCCTTTTCATTGTCATTTATATTGCATTTCTTTTATTCGAAGTGGTTTGCAGACAATAAACGTTCGCTTTCTAAACAAGTAAGATTTCAGCAGAGATAGAAAAATTTATCTCCAGCTGTTGCTTTATCATGCCATAAGTTTTAAACTTCAGATTCTTAGAGACAGTATTTTTGATGCATGTATTTAGTCACTAGCTCATGAAGAATGTAACAGCATTGTGTGTCACCACCAGAGTTATGAACAACAGTAAGCGTGGGTTGGCCAAGCAGCAAATATATTTTCTTTGCAAGATAAGGACTCATACTTCCCTTCTGAACAGTTGTGTTCTGTAGGTAGAAATGTATTCTAGAAAGATGGTTAGCTGAAACAAGAATTAACTGAAATTATTATAATTCTAGAAACTAGGGAATGGAAAGAGTAAAACCCATAGCTCTATTTTTTTTTCTTTTTTTTTCTTTTTTTTTTTTTTTTTTATTGTGGAAGTAATTGACAAAGAAAACCAAGGAAATGTACATAAGGAATTAAACGGAAAAGATGGTAGTAGACCCATTCCTACTAAGATGGGTAGCAGACCACCAAACCTAGCCTGAGTGCTGCAGGGAAGGGGGCAGCTATGTGACTTTATGGAATCTAGTGATCCAATCTCTCAGATTACCATATCCTCTACTGCTGAGGGGGAGAGAGACTAGCATTGTTATCTCCCTCTTCTTTCTGATAAGTTCGTGCTAGATGTGACTGGCAGTAGCCTTGGCCTCACATTTGTCATTTAAACCTGTACAGTGTTTATGTAAAACCACCATCTGCATACCCAGTTCTCTTTTGACAGTGCTTTATAACATGTCTGGCCTATTTTTTTTACACAAGTGACTATAGGAGGAATAAAGTAAGGAGCCAGTTCAGGAAAGATTTCTTTGAAGAACTATAATGCCTAGAAGGCTGAAAATGATGGACAGAAGGAATCTGCCTCCCCGTTCCTGCAGGGAGCATGTAATAGTAGTCTCACGGGTAAAAAGAAAGGTAGATAAACTGAGGAGGATCTTGAAGGGAGGATCTTGAATTGCAAGGGAATCAGCACTACCTGGAAGTCAGTATTTGCAGATTTAGTGATGTCATTTTCAATCTCACAATAACAGAAATAAGAGGAAGATTATTTACTGACATCTGAATGCAGACAAGGGACAGCTGAAGGATAGGTAGCTGATTCACAACTCAGTTTACAAGAGACTGAGACAGGAACTGTTGCCAATAATAACCAAAAAGAAATCAGGGATCAGTGGAGAACAAAGCGGTCCTGCCACATCTCCAGCTCTGAGGCTGAGCCAGGAACATGAGAACAGGTTAAAGCAGCAAGAAGGTTTTGTCCCTCTGTGAAGGAATTCTTAGTCACACACAAGGCCAGTCCCTTGTAGCACCTGTGCAGCACAAAGCAATGGTTCAGTGAAGGTAACCAGACCCCTAAGTTTTTATTATTTTATTCAATCTAAAGCCACTGTATTTTTTTTAATCCTACTTTTAAAACCATTTTTTCAATCAACATGAATGCTAGCATAAAACTGGGGGATGGGGAAAGAAAGCTACCTGGGGAAAACAATAAAAAAACCACTCTGTTGGATTATCTAGAATGCTGTGTTGTCCTTTTTGTTCTGAAAATACAACATTTTTTGTATGTGCAGAGTTCAGATGCCAGAGTTAATCTCAGCTCAGATAACTTGTCAGAAGAGGTACATGTACATAGTATGCACACAGAGTTTGTTTTAAAATACAAATAATTTAGTCAAAGATTATTTTCTCTTTGGGGATGGATAGTGTAACAAGAACTATATTATACAGATCATTTGTATACTTAAGACAATGAAGCTGACCTTGCCATGATTTATGAATTTCGGCATTCAAAAACCATAATGCAAACTAAATATATCAGAAACAGAAAATAGTAAATTAAATATGGCTGTGGTTTTGGCCTTGTAGGATTTTATGCCATTTTGACTATATCATGCACTTTTTTTTTTGTTACAGACAGCAGGAAGACACCACACTAAAAGTTCACTATCAAATAACCTTTCAATTTTACATACAGCTGGGATTTGTTGGGATCACACGGTCATTTTTAAGGAGATTCTCACTGATATTTTGTGAGGTAAGGGATTTCACATTCCAGTTTTATAAGTGCTACACTTCTGATCATCATGATTATGAACAGCATGACATTTAGGACCTGATCTTGGAGCCTTTACAGAAGGAACTAAATTTATTGTAAATATGAAAAGAAAATAAAAAGTCTACAGAGAGTCATAAGAGGTCAGATAGTCTTATTCCATGACCCAAAAGCAAGATATATAAATTATGGCATGTAATTTTCTTAAGATTGCAGTATCGTCATAGCAGTTTATTTAAAATATTAGATTACTCTATCATAAGAAAAAAATCCCCAACATTTACCTTAAACGACACTTACTGCAGTTTAAGCATATTAATTAGTTGCATACTGGACATAGCAATCAGATTATTTTTTCCTTTTTGCATCAATCTGCTAAATATCTAAAAAAAAAAATAAAATCACTCTTCAGAATTCTTTTCTTCCTTCAAATAACACCTGTTTTTTCAGTTGTTTTTTATAGGTCATGTTTCCTAATTGTCAATCACTCTTTCTTCTTTGGACCCACTCCAGCTGGCCCATGTTTCGTGAAGTGCACTGCTGAAACAGATATATTAACTAAAGCTTTACCAGTTATATGTATGGTAGAAAGCATACTTTAGTGTCTTACAAATAAAGTTGAATGTGATTATCATTATCACACCAAAGCTGGTTGTGTAAAACCTGGAATTATTCTGGAAATAGATAAGGCAGGGGATTTTTCCAGAATAATAAGATAGCTAACATTATTGAGAATTTAGCTCACTGAGTTGCACAGTGCTATCTTATGGAGTAGTTGCTGTGGGAGAGTGATTTGAGCATGCTTGAAAAGCGTTGATGATAACAGATCTTGTGTCACTTATTTTTTAATCAAATTTTCCAAATGGAATTATTGACAAATGTATTAAATCAGTAATGAAAATTACTGGCTTTGATAGCAACCAGCATTCCAGCAGGGTGGGGGCAACACTTCAGAAAGAAGATTTGTCAATTAAAATTGTGAAATTTTAAGTGCCTACTTCTGTCTACAATCTCTAATTAAGTTAATGTAACTTAGAATGAGGTTAAAATGTGCTTCTGCAAATTAAACAAGCGCATTTTTTATGCAAACATATTCTTACACCATAAAAGGCCTGCGTATTTAGTCTACTCTCTTTATTGTCAATGCAGTTGCAGTTTTCTCTTTTCCATGTTTAATCACAACATTTATTGCAAACAGTTGGGAGCTTTGATGCCCCTTTTCCATTTAAGTCAATAGATTTTTATTTTTTTTTCTCAAGCACCTCAGAATTTATAAGAGAGCTCTTGGGACCTGAATTTTGTAATAAAGTTAGTTAGTGTTATGACAGTATTTTACATGTTCATCAATGGAATACCTTCTAGAATAAACTCTGATATGACTCAGTAGCTAAAATATCAGACTTTTCTTGCATGTATGATGTAACTTTGCACTATCATGCTGACAAATATTGGATTAAAAAAGGTCTGAATGTGAATTTAAATGGAAAAATCTCTCGTGGAAATCCAAGTTCTGTATGAAGTGGTTTGGATGGTGAAACAAATAACTACAGATTTTATCTACCAAAATTCCTCTTCAGCTGCAATTTGCTACAGATTCTTTACTCCCTAAAGTTACACACTATAATATTTCATTGTGTATAAGTTGCTATATTTCAGCTCAGAGGTGAAAGCCTCAAAAAAGTGGATAAAGTGGGTATTGCTGGAAACCTGTGGTAACTTGTTCCACCTGTGAAATTTATTTCACTGCAAAGTTTGTGTGTCTATGAATATGCTAATGTACGTATCATATTGTTATGACTTTACTGTCAATTATAGAGCTTGTTAAGGACGTAAGACAGTCATCTGATAATACTGTCTATGATAACGATACTTACAATAATAAGTTGAAAATTTGACAAAATTTTCACTGTTGAGCTGAATGGGTCCTATGTTACTTTACACAGCATTTGTCTATAGAAAAGACATGTTACTTGTGGTCAATAACCTAATACGGTCTATAAACAGCCTCTCCTTTTTTTTTTTTTTATGTTAAATTAGTAAGAGTACAATATGTTTTACATTAGAGAATTAAGGAAAGTAATTTCAAAATAAGCATGCATTGTATCCCATAACATTCTGGCAAATCTATTGTCTTTTATCTTTTCAGTGAACAGCAACATATATTCAGGATCTGTCGAAATAGTCAGAGATTAACTTTTTATAAAAGACTATTTGATAGAAGTTAATATGTCAGTAGTAACAATTTGCTAATAAACAGACTAATAGGCTATTTAATATTCAAACATTAACTCATTCATAAATAAATGTTAAATTAAAAGATGTATTTTATCTTCTGATGCAATTTATATTAAACCTCCTATTCTTTTTTAAAAAGCTTGGGAGGAGCTGTACAGAATTGTGGGGTCCTCAATCTTGGCCAAATTATAAGTGTAAGACTCCATCAGACCCTGCAAGCCCACAGCTCAAGCACCTCTTCAATCCCTAAGTTTTGTTATTTCATTATAATTTATTTCTGGAAAACCATAAAAATAAAAAAGAAGCATCACATTAAAATAAAACCTGAAGTAATTGCCAAGAACCAGGAAGTTCTCAGTTGAGACTTCTGGCACTGTGGTTGTGAGCAAGCAATGGTGCAATATAAGGTGTAAAGAACCTTTGAGTAGATAGAAGGATATATGCATATGTATGTGTATACTTACATATTTCTAATTTGAAAGTTGAAGCAACTGCGATTAGGCATGACTGAAATCATGTTTAATGGTCAGAAATGCTGCTTTTTCCCAAATTTCATTGGAGCTACACTGATTTACAGTACAAGAGAACTGCATTATATACTCACAAGCAAATCCACTCACTCTTCTACCTAGACTAATCTCCTCAAAATAAATAACTGAAATTCTAAATTAATCTGATATTTGCAGCCTAAAAGAAATTGTTTGCTGGAAAACAGTGGACTTTTCATCATGGACTGTAGCAATAGGACAAGGCATGATGGGTTTAAACTTAAACAGGGGAAGTTTAGGTTAGATATAAGGAAGAAGTTCTTTACAGTGAGGGTGGTGAGGCACTAGGATGGGTTGCCCAAGGAAGTTGTGAATGCTCCATCCCTGGCGGTGTTCAAGGCCAGGTTGGAGAGAGCATTGGGCAACATGGTCTAGGGTAAGGCATCCCTTACCCATGGCAGGGGGGTTGGAACTAGATGATGTTAAGGTCCTTTCCAACCCAAACCATTCTATGATTCTATGAACATTTGCTTTAATTTGGTCATTTTCCTTTCATTGCAAGGGCATGCTTTAAAACCTTACAGGCTGTGTTATATTTTCACTCTTTCGCAGAATGGCCAA
>NW_009944214.1:0-30030 GCF_000696875.1 Nestor notabilis | reverse complement strand
GGGGTTGACATTTTTTGATCAACTACAGTTTATGGAACAGTGTTATATCTTGGCCGTCTCAAATCTTGTTTACTTTATTTGGCATTATCATAGATGAGAGCAGAATCTGTGTATATCGTATACTGCAAATCTGCACTTGTACTACTGCTGGAACATGTGTGTCTGTAATGCAAATATTGAAGAAGTTAATTTAAGATGTTACATATATTCAGAATGAAAAGTTAAAATTTACAGTAAATAAGAAACAAGCCCAAGCAGTGTCTATATCTTCCCAGAGTCCTTGAGAGCTATGATTGCCCTTAACCATGCAAACTACCTTTGTGTAACTCTGAGATCTTTAGTAAGAAACTTTATACAACCTTTCAGAGAACAATACATCAAACTTTGATTTTTCAAAATTCCTGCTCTGCATTCAGGCATAATTTCATCCTCAAGCTGGATTTCTTGAAGGGCGACACAGGGCTTCAGTTTCATTTTTTCTGCTCAGAATTTCAGGAGCAGAAAATGAATTTATCTGGCTCACATAACTATATTTATTCCCCTTATAATCTTTGTCCTTTTGTAAGACTCTCCTTTTGTTATGTAATATTTCTCTAATATTTTGAATGAAATTACAACCAGGTCATAGGACATACAAGGCCTGCTTTCCCCCTACCTTTTTTCTTTCATACCAATTCCTGTCTGTGAAAACATCTGCAAAATGTTACATGGCAATTGAGACAGACTTAAATCCTTAAGAAATGGTCAGATAATATTATCTTTTCTATTTTCCAGAAGCAGTGCACATCAAACAATGTGGAACCTTTCAAAACAGAAGATGTAGAATTAGCCCAGAAACTAGTGGTCTGATTATAAGCAGCACCATTTGCTCTTATCTTAGGACAGTAACAATTATTAGAATTAGAGAAAGGATGAAAACTGATTAGTTAGTGAGACTATTCAGAAAACTACTAGTGCCAGTTCAGAGATCTTGCGTTGCCACAGGTGAGGTGGTTAGTGGTGTGTGCCAAAGGAATTGTTGGCCTCAGGACAGTTTGTATAGTGTAAAAATCAACTTCATATTGAAGCATTGTGATCATCATTATTTCAGTTGAACAGAAGGAATTAAATTGTCTTCAAGACCTGGTTTCTGCAGGTAACAACTGATCTCTGCATATACACAATATAAGAGCAAAAAATCACATTTTTCCCTTCTGCAGAATGATAGAAGACTTCAGTCTACAAACCTCAAGCTTAAACCCTTATGTGGGTCACTGAAAGTTAATTGATAAGGTTAAAAACTAGCATTGCTCATTTATGCTGTTCCATAAGCATGTCTTGTTCATGGAAATAGATGGACAATGCTAAGCAGGTAATGTAAGCCTGCCCATGGAAGCTAGAACTGTAAAGACACTAATGCCACCAGTGTAGCCAATATAAATTGTGACATCTTTGTGAAAGCAGTCTCATAAACTGTCAGTTTCAGTGTCTGCTGTAACTGTTAGATAAGATAGCTCACTCTTGTACTGGCTCTGGTTTATAGAATAGTATTCTATGCTTCAACAGGCACTAAATACACCCCTTGCCTAGCATATGATAGTCTCTGGCTTGCTATTTGGGGAATTTTCCTACTAGATATGGGCTCAAATCACCTAGGAAGAGGAGGAAGCTGATGTCTGGTTTACTGCATGTGAGGTAAATGCTCTGTCTCCTAAGACCTTGTGTACAAAGGATGAATCTTCTTCCTGTGATTTGAAAGGAAAGACTGCTACTCTCTCTTTCCTTTCCTCTTTCAATTTATGGAGAAGGGCAGGATCTACAACATACCCTCTTCCTAAGTAATTTCCTATCAGCTTCCCACTGGAGAAGTTGGCTTGCATAGATTCCATTCAGAGAAGGGATCTGAGAGCGTACTGAATCTAACAGCTTAGAATGTAACAGCTTAAAATGCTGCTTTCCCTGAAGTCTGCCCAGTCTTTTTGCAAAGGTCTTAAGAGAGTGATGGATGGTAATGTTTGCGATCTTAGCAATTCCATTTAACAGTTAAAATTCATTTTGGATGCAAGACACTCAGGACAGCTAAGAGGCAGGGACATAGCTGGGAACGGGCAAAGTAAATGGAAGAAACAAAATGTTTATCTTTTCTTGACAAATGTTTTAACCCAACAAGTTATTTCCTTCTAAATTTAGAAAATATCTATATGGAGCAAGCCTGTGATATTATTATAGTCTTGTGGCACCAGCCACTTCTTTCCAAGAAAAGGCAGTCCTTCATGCTCTTTGGAAACCAAAATGCTATGGATTTGGGTGTTGTGGCTGAAGAAAACGCGATAGTCTTGTCACGTCCATGCTAGATTCAGCCTTGATGTAGTTCTTGCCTTTTCAGTTTCTTTCCACAGAGCCTAAGCAATGTGACCACCTGCTGAATCTCTTTTGATTAGCATGTAAAGAATCCTTTGTTTAGATCAGCTGGACTTTTTTGACTTCTCAGCACCGAAAACTCAGTAACAGTTTCCTTGTGGCTTTTCTTAAACCTCTCCAAAGGTTTTCTGTGGATAATATGGGAAACTTTCAATTCAGGAAAGGATGGTAAAACTCAGTTCCTTTTCCACTTATTTGATTCGTATTTTCTTACTTTGTTGTATGATATTAACAGAGAGTGGTCTAAGCTGCCATTTCTAAATACAGTCTGAATCATGGCAGAGAAAGTTGCAGTCTTTACCTGCTTCTACTTTTTAGTTGCATTGTTTGCATGACAAGAACCAAGAAACAAAACCTTAATGAAGATACACAGAACCTTAATGACAGAAAAGCTAGCTTTGGCTTAGTGTACTGAAATGTTTTGTAAGAACCACGGCTTTCTCTGGGCAAGGAATTCTAGAAGGAATTCTAAAGATGAGCTCATTTTTAGCCAATTATTAAAGATGAGCCCTGAAATTTGGGGAAATCTGAATTCTACAGGCAGAGTAGTGCTGCGACTCTCTCTGCCATGATTCAGGCTGTATTTAGAAATGGCAGCTTAGAACTCTCTCTGTCTTGTAGTTCAACTGTTGACTTTTGACACAGCTGTTGCATGACACAGATGAACTACCTAATAATTACCACGTCTTGTTTCTTATAAATAGGTATAAATCAAAAGTAACCTTTCCTGTCAGTTCCCCAAAGCCACAAGTGTAAAAACAAGTGGGTGTGATTGACATGCTTTGTCCTTCATTGCTGCACCCACAGCATCCATTTCACTAGCAACTTTCATGTCCTCCTTGTAAAAGCTTGTAATAAAAGGGCTGCTTCCCTTAACACATTAGTTGTAATAAATATGCAGTTGTCATAAAGGAGGATATTGCATAATCTTACAGATCTCAAGGTCACAAATCAGCAATGAAAAAGGCTGTGGAATTCATTTCTCAAAAGAGAAGGTTTCCATATCCCTCAAGCTAAACATACGTTCCTTTTGGCTATGGAAGAAATAAGGCTTTTTATGCTTTTCCGGCCAGCCACTGAGAACCATGATCACCTGTCCCAGGTAAAGACTTCATTCTGTAGAAAGCCGTAATTAGTAAGAAGGCCAGCCTGTAAAGCTGACCAATAAAATGAATTACAGCTTTTTTTGACACACATTCCCACTTCATCTAGCAAATTTCAAACAACCAAGCTTGCTCTGTCACAGGATTGGATTGTGGAGAGACTCTTGAGCTGCTGCTGGAAGCAGTATGGAAACACGCTAGTCCAGTTTCAGAAGCTCTGACCAGCATCAGAGCTATGATACATGAGATGGCACCACACTTGTGGCTACTCCTGGTCTTATTTTAGATTCACACCACAGAGCTACTTCCTATTTGTATTTTGGTCTGTGAGAAGCTTACTCTATGTTCCAGCATTAGAATTTGAGTATATTTTTATTCTTATTAACCAGTATTAATTTTATCTCCATTTTTGTTAGATTCCAGATTTTTGACTATTTGTTAGTCAGTAGAATGTCAACCGTTTGTTGCTCCAGAACGTAACTCATTTGTACACTCAAATGAAAAAAGCCTTTTTCAGCATGCCAGAGACATAGCTCCAGACAGACAGCTGGAGCTTTCATTCACATCCTATTTTTTTGAGCTTAAGCTTTTTCTCTTAAGCTCCTGATGATTTCCAAATCTACCAAGCTACTTTACTGGCAGCCTTATTTTAGTTATATGAAAAATGCTTTAGTTCCAATTCTTATTCTGTTCCATGTACAAACATTTCATTCTAATTCTGCCAAAACTTTACCACTCTTGTTCTTATTCCTGTTAATAAAATGCATGGTTTCCTCATCTGCATCCTGTTAGTGCTGACACAGGCTCCTAATATCCAGTATAGATTCATCCTCCCAAGGACAGGAAATGGTCTGCTTTGTTGAAATAATGCGGACTAAGAAACTTTAAAAGGGAAAGGTTAGCTAAGAACATGTCAGTTAAGAAGACAGTTAAGAATGCAACAGAGTTATAAACACAAGGGGGAGAAATATCAGAACTGGCTTGAAAGTCCTTGATAAATGGTAACAGTGATAGTAATGAAACATAGCCTGAGAATTTAGCCTAAGATCAGCTTCTTTGTAGACTTTTCCTTTCTAAGGTTTTTGTTGGTTTGATGTTTGGGATTTTTTTAACATATTCTGTTTTGTATGACTTGTTTTTACATTGGTTTGAGCATATACCCATTTCAATTTACATTATTTAACAAAGGTTTTACGAAGTTTTTTGCGATTGAATTTTGCTGATGATAGCTTGTGTGTGGAGTCGCCCCATGAGGATGACACATTTAAATCTGTCATTTAGGCTGCCATTTGTGCCAATTTGCCTAAATGCTGTAAGACAACGAAATCCACCAGTAAACAATTAAAACAATGAACTAGGTGGTTAACAGTGGTTAGTTCTTAAAAATATTAATATTACAAAAACTGGAACTGAAAACTTCTACAGAAGAAGAGAAGCACTAGTAGGGCACAAGAGACTGAACCCTCATGTCCCTTTCCAGATCAGAGTCAAATTGCCTTGGCTTAGGGGATATGGCAGTTCTATGTGTAAAGACAGACCACTGTTTTTCAAACTCTGCTATTTAGTCACGCTAAATATGTTTGAAATTCACAAATTCACAAATAGTATGCAGTAGTTGTGCTGCTAAAAGATGAAAGCTCTCAGCTGAGGATTTTAATGGGACATGGTATTCATGTTTTATATTGAGGCACAGCATAAAAAGATGAAAACTGAGTAAATGTTATTGAATAAAGGGAGACAAAACAAAGGCAGGCAAGTCCTCAGGTTCTTAATTTTATGGCCCCCTTGAGCAAATTAGGAAGTCACAGTATAGGAGAGTGAAGTTCAATGGGTGCTTTGCACACCTATGTATTAAATCATGGCTTCTCTTCCCTGACCAAATCTGAATATCCTTCTGCTTAAACAAGGATGGGTAAGGGATTTGCTGTATTAATAAGGGACTCTAGCTGATTTTAGCATGACTAGGCAGGATGCTGTCCTTCCTCTGAGCTTGCTAATGAGTATCAGGAAGTATTGCCTTCCTTCCCGCCTCTCAGCTTGCTACCTCTGCAACATTCCCTTCCTTTACTGGCAGGGCTTCCTTGACAGATGCCAGCACAGATGTGCACAGACTGCTAAAAAAATTGGGGTCCAGCCATTTCTGATGGATGTAATAATCTTATTTCTTTCTTCTCTGTTATATATCATGCATAAATAACAGCCATGTTTTACATAGCGGTGAGTGTATTTTGGTTGTGAAGAACTGATCTATAATTAACTTTGTTGTGATAATTATTAAAGCAATATAGTATTTTGGACATGCAGTTTAATTACAGTTTTGGAAAGCAATCGTGTTGACACCTTTGGGTTTAAAATATCAACAGATTTGAATATGTTCAAAGTTGCAGGGTTTTTTTTTTCCAATTCTAGCTCTCATCTTCACGTTTCACCCCTGTAACAATGGATTTTTCCCACTGATGACTTAGAGGAAATAGTGTCTCCACCCAGTTTTTCACAGAGCAGAACACACAAGTTCCCCAAATATTTCATGGCAAAAAATTGCTATCATAGAGCAAGAATTTAACACAACCCCAAATACTAGCATAGATACATGATCAAATTGAATTTCCTGCAGCTTGTGACCTTATTTGAAACTATTGTGACTTCAGTAGTGTAATGCCTGGTTTGGGAACCACTGCTTTACACACTAAGTAGATCTACATTTCAGAGTTCTAGTAGCAGTCTATAGCATGAGGCAGCATAAAATCAGCATGTCCTGAAGACAAGACTAGGGCTGTTTAATGTTTGCATACTCTAAGATAATGAGAATGCATCTATTAGATACAGCATTACTGGTCTCCTCTCCCCTTCAGTCTTCTTTGTATCAAGAGCTATGACCATATTCCATTCCAGTGGCTTCAGCACCAAATCTGGATTTACATTGGGATCACAGAGCGGAATTTGACTGCTATTCAAGGCAAAGTTAATTTGTATTGTAAAATTACCTGTTTCCTTCTCAATCTTCACTAATTTGCATAAAGTTACAGACATATATGTTGCCTTAAAGGTGCATTAAGACAAACACCCCTTCCCTGTAAAGATTACAATCAACAGTAAGAAATAAAAACACAATACAAAGAACTACTGCCAGGAGGCAATAGATTCTTCCCATGGACTATGCTTTCCTATGGGACATGCATGCCTTTAGTAACTCTTAATCTACAATCAGTCCAGGTTAAGTACTCAATTTCTTGTAAAGATGTAAATAGCAACGCCTAGTGGATTAGCATAGAAACACTTTATGGAAAAAACACATTTTAGGAAGGATTTGAATGCAGATAGCAGTGTGATTTCTTCCAGAAGACTTATCAGAAAAGAATTTACAGCAGAGAAGAATAGCTCCTGCCTTTTCATCACAATTACTTTCTGAAAAACAAGCATTGAAGAGAGATAAGGAAACTTTCTTGTAGATTATTCCAATTATCAAATAGCAACTTTACTCCACCCTTCCCTTGCATTTGGCTTCTTCCAGAGTGCCTGGAGCTGCTGTTTTGTTCCAAAACTACCCTCAGAAAAATCCCCTGCTGTTATCAGACATGCTAACAAAAGAAAGAAACGTATACTTCTTCCAAAGAGGAAAGATGTAATTAACTGCCATCTATCAAAATCAGGAGAGGTACCCCTTTAGCTTGACTGAAAGTTAATGTAGCTTTCCCCTGTACTGTAACTGGCTGCATGTGCTGAAACCAAGCCATGGACACATCCAGTAGCACTGTTCCTCAAGCAGAAGTTTCAGCTGAGATTTACATCGATCTCAATTACAGAGTCTCCCTGAAGATACAGAAATTGTTTCAACTTGTATTTAAGTAAGACCTATAAGTTTTGATAATTCATACTTAGATTATGTTAAAATTAAGATGATACTGTAATTCTTTCCAGTGGCTTTTAATCTTTGTGTTAGCTCAGAATGGTGCTTCTTCCCACTAGCAGACAAGCTTTGCTATCGACTACAAGGAAAGCAACTTCTTTTCAGCCCCCATCAGCACTACGATTCCTGTGCTGAAGGAAGATTAGACCCAAAACCTGCTAAAAGTAGTCACTTGAATGAAAAGCCTGCAAGATTAACCCATAGATCCTGTATCTTTGTACACGTACAGCATTCACACTTACTGAAGGTATTTCCATAATTACAAGAAATTGATAGTTCCTACAGTTGTGCAGAGAAATTGAGTCATGCGTCATATGCAGATGGCCAAAGAGAGACACAAATACAATACAAAGAATACAAACAAATGTATTGTGACTCATCAGTGAGTGATACCTACAGCAACATGAAGTGTATTAATAGAATAGTCAAGCCTCAGAGGCTGCATGAGTCAGATCCCAGGTTAAGGACAGGCCATTGAGATGACAATCAATAGCAGTTCAGGACTGTGATTTCATACCTCCTACCATTCACACATTCATTCTCGAACAGTGAAGCAGGCTTGAGGGGGAGGCTGCATGGAGCAATACCATGCAGGGGAACACTACTACTGTCCCTTCCTCGCTACCATGTATCCCCTATCCCATCCCCCTCCTTCATCCCCAACAAACAGCAAATGAGAGTGGCAGCTGTGGAGGAGTGCTGCTGGTCTTACCTGCCTGACAAGGAGATAAGGCAGCAGGCTGTGCGGGAGTGTTTTCTTTCACATGTCCAAGCACTTACAAACTCATTTAGACAGAAGCAAAACAATTTATCTGTATGAGACGCTGTTCTTGCCCACCTCCCAGAGGTGTAGGCAAAAATCATCCTCCTTCCTTTCCTTCTTTTTGTGATTAGGCAGCATCTTGCTCCTTGGAATAGAAAAGGTGGTTCAGGCCAGACAGAAGATCCTGCAGACCAGATCAGGCCAGTGGGCTGCATGTTGAACCATGCTGCTGAAGAATTTTCAAAAGTAATCTGTGTCAGCCTGACTACATCCACTGAGTGTGCTGTGAGTTTGGCCAGTGCTAAGAACTTTTGGAAATCACCATCTATATCTGGACACAAAACCTCTTACTCTATTCTCAGTCTTTGTGCAAACCTTCTCTTTCCAATAGGACACGCTGTGCTCATACCACACCTACACAATCCTATTGCTATAATCTCAGGCACTAGGCAACATTATAAAGGAAAATGTCATCACCTAAAAACTTAACCAAAAGCTTATGGCTTTTGGAGTCATCAGCCCTTGTAAGAAAACAGAGACCAGTATGAACAAGCTGAAGTATTATACCGAACTCATAATCCTGACAATTGTAGCCAGTTTTATTTTCCCTTGGTTATCTCATTTGTTGTCACAAATCTCCATTCTGAAACAGAAACCCAGTGGACAAAGCATGGGATTAGGTACTTAGTAATTTAACTGCAGCCCTAACACTAGTTCCTGCATACTGTAGCAATGTGGAAATGTTTTCACAGTATTATGAAGGGAAGAGTTCTGCATCACAGTGCTGAGGTGGGAAAAGTACTGCTTACGATTGTGATTGATTGTTGCTACAGTGTAGTTTTAGTGAGAAAAATTCTGTAACCTAAATGTTTCTGTCAGTTGGGAATACACCTTGTTTATGTAACTACAAGAGTTGAAGTAATGTTCATCACTCAAGTTTAAAAGGTGCCTTTTGAGTAAAAACAGGGTGTTGGCTGACTAAGACTGAGACAACTAGGACTGAAGGAGGTTGGCATTTAGAGCACAGTAGTAGCAAAACTAGATGACAGAGCAAAGCTTTAAGAAGTCTCTCAGATGGAAAGCTTTGGGCAGGAAAGGAAGTGAGAAGAATGGAGGGTGCTGCTTAATAAGGGGAGGAGATAGGAAACAATGATGCTACTGTGGCAGCAGAGCTGATGAAGGTTGGATGAGAAGATAAGCTTTAATTTGCATGCTTTCAAAACAGTCATGCAAAGTTGGTGATTTTTTACTGAAAGATTAGGGCCAAGGGACATTGTGGCCAGGGGTTTGCTGTATTTATATGAATTGTAATCTACAGTGCTTTAGTCTTTCAAGTGAAAACCAGTGCCTTCAGCAACTAGGCAAAGGATATCTGCTTTACATTAGACTTGCTGTATTCTGAGGAATTAGTTACAAAACTTAAGATCTGTGCTTTACAGGAAGCTCTGGGAAGGGTCTGTCCAAGTTATGGTATATCTGGAGAAGTCACTGCTGGACATGGAACAGGCAGCAAGGCTGTCAGGTCTAACTCTATCCAAGAGATACTAATCAGAATATTTCCACCTTGAATACATGCTTTTATGACTCCCAGTTGAAGAACTGTGCCCAGTCTTTAACCAGAGAGGAAAGACAAGAGTCCCAAGGGCATGGGACCATAGCTGGGTCTTGTGAAATTAGTGGGGGAGAGCTCTACAGGGGGAACCATATTAAATTTCTTTTACAGAAGTTACTTTTACAAACCTATCTCCTAGGAAACAGTATTTGCCTACATTAGCATTCTTTACCTAGTACTAGACATATAGAATGTGCCTAGGTTCACTGCTGTTTGGATTTCCCTCCTTTAGCATTCCTACAGCTTGCCAGCATGTCTGCTTCTGCAGAAACAAAGGTTAATTAAACACATCCGCCCATGAGAGCAAGGAGCGAACATTACAATCTGGCCCAGAGCTACCTTCTTCAGCTGTCAGCACTGAAAGACACTTGCAACCACAAATTAGTCCTCAAGCAAAACTAATCAGAAACTGCTTGTTTTATTGAACAGAGAAGTCCTTCCCCATATTTACAGTTTCAGCTTGTACTTGCCTTGCAGTACCTACTTCGAGCAAGGAACATTCTAGTGGTATTTTGCAAGTTGCATGATCCAAGATTCTTGGATCTTGACAGTGCCACGATTAACACATAATAAGGAATGCTGGAAAAAATCGTGCCATGCCTGCATTGCTAACTCCACCTTTTATAACTGATATAATTTAAGGTAACTGATACTGGATTTTTTTGTTACTTGTGGCATTCCTTAGCTTTGTACCTTTCACTGTGCTTGCACAATGGAACTAAACTGGCCAACTCCCTCATTACGCATTTCTTTTCACTTTCTTTTCCATTTCATTTACTGGTTCTAATGTATAAACATCATATTACCACAAATGCTTTCTCAAATCTGTGAAACAAATCTACATAATAATACATTCATTATATGAATTCTTCACATTATATTAACTCTAGCACTATGTCTCTACCTCGGTTTCCCTTTCACTGTCATACAGGGAATGAAGGCAGATAACATATACCCTTCACAAACATGTACTGTTACTATGCCTATAAAGAACTGATATTCCTAAAATGTTTTCTTTCTGTGCTGAATCAAGAGAACAAAGCTGCAATAGACCTGTTACAGAGCAGTGACTAGTAATGTGAACTACTACTAAGGTAGCCAGGACACACTGAGGTTTTCACTGGAAGTAGAATCTTAAATAAAGTAATTATGTAAAATAGCATGATGTCTACTTAATCAAAAAGACTGACTTGTTTGCTATTCTTTTCAGTAATAGATGAAAAAAGTGTAACTCTACATCCAAAATTCAAGGTTCTTATTATGTCAGAGCTCTTCACAGATGCAATACTGTTATGCATTCTCCATTCTCATTTAGATTATCCACAAGCAATTTCTGATTTTCTCAAGATGACTCATTCTTCATACCTATTAGCTGAATTGTTGCTGAAAAAGATTCTCTGCCCATGAACTGTATGGGCATGTATTTCATTTCTATTCTTTTGGTTAGTTTTGATTAGACACACAGACCGCAGAGTCTTCTTTCTATGCCTAATCTGGAATATTTGGCACCTAGGTACATTCTAATTTCAAACCCTGTTTTTCACAAATAATAGTTAATTTTTAGTTAAAATTTTCAGTCTCTCAAACATTATTACAATTACATTTGACGGATTAATAATAGGCACTATGGCTAAAACCAGACTTGAGTGAAGAGCCACAAAAATATTTTCACTTATTTGCATTGCTTTCTTGGGCTTCATTTCAAAGTCTAAGAAAGTCACAGAAGTGTCTTTTTCATCCACTTTGCTCTGGACAATCCCTACCTGGTTTTTAAAAACCTGTTTGAAAGGCAGCATCTCTATCCCTGGTAGGCACAGACACCATGCTGTCCTGCAAACTGCTTATCACTTGGCATCAGGCCATTTTCTGAACTCTGTGAGAAAAACACCTTCATCTCCAAAATAAACTGAAAGCAGTGGAATTTTTAAGGTATTTACTTATTAACAATAATAACTTGTTAAGTTGCAATTAAGTTGTGAGGGTGTTTGCACAGCAGTGCCCTACTGATTACATATGGCAAAAGTCTTTACAAAAATCTTGGAGCTGACCATAGCCTTGTGCTGCTTGTCTCACACACATCAAATATACTATATGATACAAAGCACTGTATAAGGCTGTGCAACAGACAGCTGTGTCTATACCCAGGTTTAATAAGGAGCAAGCCATGGCAGTGTTTTTTCTTCATTCCCTCTGCTGAGCCACTTTCAGTCTTATGCCTGCATACATATTTTATAGGCCATTTATTCTTTCATATACTGAAGAATGCTATTGAACAGGTAAGATAGTGAGCACTGTAAAATTTTATATTTTTATGTCATATCAACATAAATATGTGGATTGTACTCAGAAAAAGCTGCTGGAGCATACCATTAGCCTGAACACAGGTAAAATTTGTTTAAACATGTTTTCAAGGATCACACTTCTTTATGTACCAGTTTGTTCAGAGATGACACAGCATAGTTCAGAACTACAAATCTAAGTAGATATTTCTTAAGACACAATTTCTCTTTTATGCTTCAGGCTACATTTTCATTTAGTCATGACAGCGTAACCAGCAGTCTATCTTTCACTTTCTGTGGGGCAATAACTTTAATATGCTTCATTAATTAAAGGTATGGGTATTATTAAGTAGAACAGCTGTTGAAATTATGAAAAAGAGCATTACTACATTGACAGCAAAGAGATTGCTGTGAGTTTTAAGTGTGTTCCTTATTTTTTGTGGAGATCTGCTTGAGTGTAATTTTGAAGTTCCGGATTACTGTAAACAAAACATACTTAGCTGATATCTGAAGCAATAGCTGAACAATACTAAAAATTCCTAAGCAGGGAAAACTTTTGCAAGTATTTCAGCTGCTTAGGTGATTAAAAAAATACTCCAACATGAAATTGAAAACAATTATTTTAATCATTTAAGCAGTTCATTCAACTTTAGCATTGACTCTGGTTTCATGATTAAAATACAAGGCAATGAACCAGAAGACATAAACTATTTTCAGCGTAAGCACTGACTCACTGTGTGATATTAATCAAGTAACTTAATTTAACTGTCTCACTCTCTGTCTCACCTGTAAAATGAGGGAACCTACCTCACAAGTTCTTTGTGAGATTAATTAATCAAGCATTTGCTGCACACCTAACATTTCATGGATGTAAGGTGGTGGAAAATTTATTATTAAACACTTATATGAACAGAATACAAGAGCAGAGTTGTGTGGTTTCTATAAAGGAAACTCGCATCTCTTTCATCTTTGAATTTTTTAAGCACGACAACAAAATAATTAATTACAGGACCTGCTGTTCTCCAATGCAAGTGAGCTAATTGGTGATGTCAAGATTGGAGGCAGCCTGGGCTGCAGTGATCATGCACTGGCTGAGTTCGCAGTCTTGAGGGTAAAGAGTAAAGTCAGGTAAAGAGTAAAGTCAGGACCCTAATTTTTAGTACAGCTTTTTAAGGAGTTAGCCTTCAGAGACAAGGGAGCAGAACAGAGCTGGCAAATCTTTAAGATGCCTTCCATAGAGTGCAAGAACTCTCAATCCCCAGGTGTAAGAAGTTAGGAAAAGAAGGCAAGAGACCAGTGTGGATGGGTCAAACTAAAGGGCAAGAAGAAAATGCACAGGCAGGTATCCTGGGCATGCTGCCTAGCTGTGTAGGAACAGGTTCAGGAGCTGGACTTGCGGGTACTGGTGGATGAAAAGCTGAACATGACCTGGCAGTGTGTGCTTGCAGCCCAGAAAGCCAACCATGTCCTGTGCTGCATCAAAAGAAGTGTGATCGGCAGGTCAAGGGAGGTGATTCTCTCCCTCTATTCTGCTCTTGTGAGACCTCACCTGCAGTACTGCATCCAGCTCTGGAGCCTTCAGCACAGGAAAGACATAGACCTGTTGGAACAGGTCTACAGGAAGACTACAAAAATGATCAGAGGGCTGGAACGCCTTTCCTGTGAAGACAGACTGAGGGAGTTGGGCTTATTCAGCCTGGAGAAGGCTCCAGGGAGACCCTAGAGCAGCTTCCAGTACCTAAAGGGGGCTTATAAGAAAGATGGAGACAAACTTTTTAGCAGGGCCTGTTCCAATAGGACGAGGGGTAATGGCTTTAAACTGGAAGAGGGGAGATTCAGATGACATGTAAGGAAGAAATTTTTTACAAGGGTGGTGAAACAGTGGAACAGGCTTCCCAGAGCAGTGGAAGATGCACCATCCCTGGAAATATTCAAGGTCTGGTTGGATGGGGCTTTAAGCAACCTGATCTAGTTGAAGATGTCCCTGCTCATGGCAGGGGGGTTAAACTAGATGGCCTTTAAAGGTCCCTTCCAACCCAAACTATTCTGTGATTCTAAAACTGTGGCTGAAGCCCTTGAAATGAGTCTATAAGTTGAAAAAAAGCATAGCCACAACCTAGACAGACCAAACTATAACTAAGAATAAAAATACATTGTCATTCTTCAGAAAAGCAGGTTTTCTCTCCTATGATATATAATTTTCCTATGATTATCTCTCCTATGATATATCATTTTCACTTCCATTAAATTTACATTTAACGGAAGTGAAAGGCAGCATATTTAAATCTGGAGAAAGGAAATAATAATGTTTCTTCAAAAACCTACAGTTTTTACTGAACTCATCGCCACATGACATCATTGGAACCAAGTGAATTCAAGAAACAAACATTTATATGGAAATGTGAATTATCCACTGTGATATTCTGTGAAATGAAAGAGTTAAAACGCCCTCATGTTGCACAGTACAAGTCAACTAATAGCTGACAGGCATTTAAAGCATAATTGCCTGTGAAGCCCATTGGACAGCTGATAGTTGAAACTATCAGAAACACCTAGCATAGGCTCCTGTGGGATGCAGAACCCTGCAGTAGGTGGACTAAGGGTTGCCTCTAGTATAGCAGTCTTGATGGTACCAAGCCTAGACAAAGAAGCACACAAGCACATCTTTAGCATCCTTCTACTTTTATCATAACAATGTTGTAGAAAATGGCAGGTTTGTTCTGTCATAAAATTAACATCAGCAACTTTTAACTGAAGAGTTTTTACCTCATAATGCAGTTTAGTAGATAACAAGAAGCAATTATTTTTACTAACATTGTGCTGTGGCCCTAAGAATGAGCCAATCAAAACCACAGTGATCAAAGAAAAAATGGATAGTGTGATCAGTGACATATTCAAAGGTTATGTGTTTCTTGTACAGCTGCTGGCCTCACCAAAGACAGTTTGGGGAAAGGACACAATTTATTTTTACATTTCTGAAGCCAGTTATTGTTACCTTAAACATTCACAAAAATATCACTACTGCTTTCTGTTGGTTCCCTTCAAAACAGAGTTAAATCATAATATAACTCTAAATGTATTATTGATATAGTTAACAAGTTTCTACTAAATTAGTATTGTAGACATATCTAGACAAAACCTTAGGCACTCCACCAAGAAGAGCAGAGCCTTTAGGTCTGAATTTCAGAACTAAAGACCAAGATGGAGAAGGGCAGAAGTAATCAAAACAACTCCATGGGTTATGTAGTTATACTAAAAAGAATCAGTGACTCACTGTTAATGTTTACTTGGCCTGTATGTTCTAGGCATGAGTGGAGATTAGTGCAGAAAAACAGTTCTTTTAGTCTCCTTTTATTTTGCTTATTATTAGCTAGCACTACTTGCATTGTCAAGCAAGATTAAAAATAAACAAGAGGTGCTTCTCATCCAGCATTAATACAATGCCATGTGCTCATGCACAGCCTCTTGTGTATATTTTAGCAGCTGTTTTTTCCTGTCTGTCCACACCAAAATGGTATGTTGCCTCCCACAGTACATGCACCTTGACCCTTGCCTACACCTAGCCCCCACCTTTAATCCAGTCTCTGCACCCCAAAATCCTCCCATGTTCCTGCTATCCCTTTTCTCACCCCAGCTAGGCCAGGAATCTCCTTTCTCTTCTCACTTCAGTGATGGATAATGACAGCGAGTTCTCCTTTCACTTGTATTTCTGTCCCTAACTGCACATACACGTAAATACATAGAGACGTGATCTTTCTCTGATTCAGCTTTACAAGTCAGATAGATTACTTTCTTAGCTGATACTCACTGTGCTTAAAGGATCATTCGTCCTAGAGCAGCAATTTCTGAAGGCATATGAATAAGGCAGGCAGGAGGATGATGGCAGAAGCAACTCCACTACAGTATTACAGACAAGTCCACACGATGACTGTAGCTGGACTCCTCCTAGTGCCTCAGAAAGCTGCAAAAGGGAAGGGCTCAGGATATGATATCATGCACTTATTCTAAAAACAAGGAAACTGTTGTAGATTATTGAAAAAGAAACAGTTTAAAAATTCCTGAATGGCCAATAACACAAAACTGCTTTTCTGCTTCACCTTCCCTACCTTCTCCAGTGAAAAGTTTCAATAAATGCAAATGACACGCTTAGAAAACAGTATTTAAATCATTATTAGGACTAGCCTAAGAGATGTATTACAGCCAAGCCACCTCAGAGCATTGCTTAGTGTTGCCTGGCGTTGTCTGTGCTTATGCCAGATCTTAAGCTTTGAGATTGTTACCAGGTCTGTTAGGGCAAATATGCCAGTCCCCAGCATAGCTGGCTCTGCAGCCACAGTTGGGTTTGCGTAAGCAACAAGGATCCATGTGTATCCACCCATTGGCAGTATCCTGACTTGTTTATTGCCTTTTACAGGGAAAGTAAGATCTTCTAAAGCATCTAAGTGAGTTAGGAGCCCAATTAATGTTTCTAAAGCAATGTAAGCAAATAGGCTTGTAAATCTCATGAAAAGTTAAATGTAATTTTGTGCAGATTTGCTGGGGTAAGTTTTACTCCTTAGATCCCTTTCTAATTGCAAGCCTGGTTTAGAAAAAATAATTAATTTACAGGGATATATTATTATAAATTTATTTCCCAGGTCACCATTTACAGCCTTTAAAAAAATGAAATTAATAAACATTTGAATCAAAGCAGATGTCCTAACTCAGCACAATTATTCTTAAGCTGGATTTAGCTTTGAAGTTTGATGTTTCTATTTCAGATCCAAAGAAGTACCTGCATGCCTGGAAGCTTGTCTGTTCTTTCCAGCTTTATCAATTGGTCTAATAAGTCACTTATTTTTCTTTCAAGTTGTCCAGGATATTTTTATTTCTCTTATAATCCCATAAAACACTCTCAGAGAAAAATTTAGCACAGCCTTCAAGGACACAACACTTTTATGTTGTGTTTGGAATTTCTAAATTCTCTGTTATGACAGCCATTGTGCTTGCCCTTCAGATTTCTTTTTTGTGTTAAAAATTTCCTGTGATTTTTTTTCATGTAATTCATCCCAGGTTCAGCATTAAGGCCACCCATGACTGATATATGCTTACTGTAATTTTCAAGTTTCTGTATTAGCTTTTGATTTAATGGCTTGGATTTTGGGGAACTTTATCATATTAAAGCAGTTTAGTGATTGGGTATTTAATGTTTCAGTATTTGTCAGTACCCTTCTTCTGAGCTGTACAATAAGGTGTTGCTCTTGCAACTCTATTGTTTAAAAAGAAATATTTTGCTGCCAGATTTCTTATTCTGTTTGTGCCCTTTGTTACTGGGCTTTCAATTTCAGGAACTTGTTCTATTTAAGAGGATAGTGGAAGAACAATACTGTATAATATAATATTTATGAAACAGATGCTGGCATTATCAATGCTTGTTTATCCAGTGGCAATGTGTCTCCCAAATAAACCAGCAGTAGCAGTAAAATAAACTGGAACACCATTTTCTTCAAAAAGATTCTAGAGATTTTTTAACTATTTATACTTCTGAATCAAGGATCTTTAGTTGTTATGTGTAGTAAAGGGTAGTGACATCTCAAATTAGGCAAACATAAATTGTGAGGTTGAGTAGTATGAATTAAGATCACCAATACGTTCACTTTTGTAGAATTTGGGAAGTCCTCAAAAACTGGGATAGTTTACATTTACATTTCTGTTTGTCTGCTTTTGCCTTGACTTTTGGTAGTACTATAAAACATATATAGGTGATCGCCTGGATGTGAGAAAATTTCCTATAACAGCATAGACTTGTCACAGCTCCAGGTTTGATCTGAACATTTCATGTATCACACACTGGAACCAAACCATACTCTTAAATGTTCAGACGATGAGGGAGCTGGAACTGCTGCTTGCCGTGAAGGGAGCAGAGGTACCTCTGGTCCGTTCCTACTCCTCTCCACTCCCCCGACAAGGTAACTCTAGAGCACGCATCTGGCTGCAGCACCTGGGTCATTGACCAGCCCAAGCTCTGAGGAGGAAGAGTACTGCCTGCTTCATGCTGCTAATCTGAATCTGCAGGAAACAAACCAGATGTTACCTTGGAATATTCTAACTGAGGATATTATGAAGACAACACACACATTACTAACCAGGTCTTGAGTCCAGGCATATGAAGCAAGCCTAGACTAACCACAGGCATGTTGGTGTTGATTCTCTTCTTGGTTCTTTACTGATTTTAACACCCATCTGACTTCACACTGAATTTCTTGCAGTGAAAAGCAACTAATTGTGCACAGCTCTTATTGGTTTTGTTGTATTCCTTTTTCCTCTTGCCAGAAAACCATCTTTCTCTTAGAATTCTTGTATTGTTTTCCTCTTCCCCTTTTCCTTCAAAATTTAGTTAGAATTATGGAATCATTAAATAATTTTGATTAGAAGGAATCACTGGAGATCATCTCATCTTTTACCCACTCAAAACAGGACTATCTTCAAAGTTAGGTCAGGTTGCTCAGCACTTTGCCTGGTCCAAGAGCGAATATCTCCCAGGGTGGACATTCCAGCGCCACTGGGCATCCTGTTTAAGGGTTTAACCACCCTCACTGTGAAGTACGTATCAAGCGTAACTCATATTCCTCTCTGCATATATAAGGCTGGGATGTTTCCCCACCTTAACCTGGTAGTAAACCTGAATACAGAAATAGTACTGAGCTTGGGAAAGGTGGAAGGGAACTATAATATGGGGAAATGTGGAAAATCCAAGATTTTAGGTTCATAGAAGGCAGTAGGAGAGACAGTGGTAAACAGGAATAAAAGGGATCATAGGAGGGAGGGAGAAAAGAAATGTCTCTTTCACAGGTCAGGCAAGGTTGCGTGTAGGAGGATAACTTGGATAATGAAAAGGCAGCAAGACCGTAACTAAAATGGTCACCACCTCCAGATTTGGGTACCTTTTACATCTCTAAATAAATCTTCAACAGTGTGCCATAGCTAAAAGTATCCTGTCAGTTCTGGCATGAAACTGATTACAGGAGCTTGCAGATAGTTTTGCTTTCTTAGGTTCTCTGTACAATTTCAGTTGGATAATACACTTCACGTTTAAGACAGTGCAGATATTTTGGTCTGCAAATGTTCTGTTCCAGAGAAAGTTACTTTTTTGTAGAAAGATGTACAAGTCCTGCCACATACAAACATAGACAACAGGTGATAATTATACTAGAGTTTGTTTAGAAATAACTCTAGTTTTGATTACAATAAATTCTCTCAGAGATCTCTAGACTAAAAGATGCTTTATAAATATATGCAAAGATTATTATACATGACAATACCAATGAGTTAAAGCACTGATGAGACATTTTAGTTGTGAGCACTATGAGGTATAAATACTTCTCCAACACTAATAAAAAGGAAAAAGAGAAACTGAAGAATTATTTTCCTTTGCCAATTATTTAATTACTCAGGAATATTCAGTGTGATTGTTAAAATTGTTCTCAGGTGTCCAAGAGCAACACTAGCAGCAATTGCATTTTGCAGTAGCAGAAAGCAAAGGAGTATGGATGTGTGAAAAGAGAGAAAAAATCTTTAATAAGTGTGAGGTGAGTTTGTGTTCCTAAGAATGATAACCTAGGTGATTTATAATAGGGAATCACATTTAGTGATGCAAACATGTTAACTGATGAGTCCTCACAATACCGTTGTGAAGTAGGGAAGGATTATGCCTTGTTTTGACAGATGGAGAAACAGGAACAGAAAAGGGTAAGTTCTTACCAGGATCCTTGCCAGCTTCTTTCAAAGTTATTTCCAAGGAATATCTTTCCCTGCAGAAAGCTTGAAGCTACAGACACCTCTCCAAGTTTCCCTCTGTAAGTATGGGAGAACAGAGATGGTCATATGTGTTGAAGCTACTGGTCTGGCCTTTTATGGAGCTCAGACTGTATTATAATCTGAACAGAGAACAAGCAGAAACAACCTTTTCTATATGATGACTCACCTTGCCAGAGGAAGATTAGTCAATGGAAATTTGTGTCTGCCCGTACTAGTTAGTAAATACATACCCATCTCTGCTTAAGGCCAGGGGAAAAGCACTAGGGCAGTGAGAGTGGAAGCCTGAGTTGAGTAGTCATACCTTTTTGCTGTTGGCAACATCAACAGAAGTAAAAGCAGAGGAGTCCTATGCTGATTTCCAGCATTGTAAGAAACCTTACACTTGAAGGATGTCAAGTGCTGAGTCTCCACTCTCTCATTTATCCTTTCTGCTCATGATCTGTGCAAGGCATACTCCAACCTTTCTCAACACATGCTCTTTTTAGCTGAGCTTGGGTCAGTACAGGACTGCTAATTTTTCCTAGATCTTTTCCTGAGGGTAATTACTCAGTCTGAAGCTCATGTAACTTTAGATTCATTTTGTACTGCCCTATTAATCAGTTAAGCAGTAATACAGTAACCAGAACCTTGCAGTGGCAAAGGTAAATAAAGATTTAAAAAGTCATGACCTTCTCATACAGTCAGGTGTACTTTGACTTTACCATTCTTTCCCAGAAGTGTCTGAAATAAAGAAACTTGATTATTTGCCAGGTGAACTAAATTCAGTTAATTTTTCCCTAATACTGGCAAATGCAGTTTGAATGTTGTCAGCAACAGGATTTTGGTGTATCTGTGTTCACATCCTAAATATAACCTTCACAAGAGGTCCAAATAGAAAAATCCTTCAGAAGCTCCCTTCATTGCAACTTCTTTCTAAAATGAGCTACTGTTGAAACAAATCTGGAGATAAATGGGACCTTAACAATATAACTTTGTGCCTGCTAGTGCACTTAAAACTTCAGGAGTTTAAAACCTGCAAACTGTGACACATAAAGGCTGTCCATACCTCTCTCTAAAGAAATGCTTTCATTAATCTTAATGATTCAGGATCTATCATATACTCAAGTGTGTTCACTACTCATTAACTGTAGGATGTTAATAAAGTTCTTGCTTCCAGTGTACCTTGATGAAACAATAAATTCTGTAACTTCAACCCCCCACAACATCAGCCTGAACCACTGGACCCAATCTCTGTGTCCCAAGCACCAAATGCAATCTGAGCAGTGTTTAAAAAACTGATTCTGTATCATTTTAATGGCACATACATAGGCTGAGAAACCCTCTCTGAACCCTAGCATAGAATATGGAGCTGGAACTGGTGTGTCAGAATGAGAAAACCCTTTGCTTGCTTACTTCTTTTATTAGTTTCACCGAGGCCTACAAGCTTCTAGTTAGCGTGTTCAGAAGGGAAAAGAAAACAAAATCCACTTGTTTAGCAAAGCATTTTCTTTATAATCCCTTATTACCCTTAAAAAAATCTCCCAAGTTACACATCTTCACAAAATAGCAAGTTACTTGTCTTTTCTCAGTCTGATCTCACTCCTGTGGCTTCCAGGTTTTATCAGCATCTCAGGTGAGACAGAATGCCTCCTGTTGCTCTCTCCAGATTGTCTTAGTATTTGGCAATGATTTGCTCTCATTTGCAAAGAAGCCTACCTCTTCATATGTAGGCTGCCTCTTTTAGTCATATGCCCAGCCAAAATACTCTGCATAAGTTGAATTAGTTGGTTTGTGGGCTTAGGATAGGAATGAGAGAAAATCAGAGATGACAGCTCTTGACTGACTGATGTTGGGGTCTCAGTTTTAGTTATTCCAGGAGAGGTCAGCCACTGTCCCTGGTCTGAGCAGCATAACATAACAGACTAACATAGTCCATCTGGACTTTCTCTAGGGACTAGAGTGGCAAACCTAATACAAACACAGGTTCACAATACAAAAACATTTTATAATTTGATGCAGATAGTTTTTTGTTCTCCTGTGTGCATCTCATCCTTTGTAATAAAAGCTATTGGGATGCCATGTAGTTATTGACCAGGATAAGAACAAAGGAGGGAGAGAAAAACATGACTCAGGGTGGGTTACTTGTTAAAGACACTAATTATTTAAGTATTAAAACAGGAAACATTTCAGAGAAAGGTAAGTTCTCTTCTACTTTTCACAGTTATTTCTAGTCATTGTGAGTTATCAGGTATTACCTAGTCTAATTAATCACACCCTGAATTACCATGCATAAAAGTGTTCATCTGCAGTAAGAAAAAATGTATAGGGCTGCATTGTGTGATTTGTTCCTGTTTCTTACCTATCTATCCTGTACCCCAGCTTCTTCTAATGAAAGATGATGTTACGTCCCCCTGAAAATAGCTAGGAAATACAATTTAACCTGTTTAAGTTTCAAAGTCAGCTCACTTCTTCACAAGAAGATAGAAACACAAAAATAAAATTCATCACAGATTACTCAACTCTTAGCTAAAGTAATTTCATGTATCAAACTGCATTTCAACCATTGACAAAGTCTTTAATTTCATCCGATTTTCACTGAAATGTCTACATTGCATAATAACGTACCTTATCGAGAACATCTTCATTTGTCATATTCTACTGAGCCACTAGATGTCCCTCGGTCCTACATAAAGCTCCAGGTGTGAGAAAATCTGACTAACCAGAAGGACTAAATTGGAACTCAAGCACACAGGGTTTTTCTGTAATAAATACTGGTCCTTAGAATCACACCACTAAGTGTGATTCTGTAAATCAACTGCAAATATTGATGTGCCAGACACACAACAAATGTAACTGTGTTTGGACAAAGTGTATATATGGCAATAAAAAAAATCAGGTGAGGCTGAAGAGAGCAAATGAAGACAGCATTGAGCAAAACAGTCTACAAACCCACATATCACAAACTGGATCATTCCATTCCCAGCGATTCACTGACAACAGCGTTTTCCATATACATATGTTATTGTTGACTTTTTTTGCTATTCATGAAGTAAAGTAGCACAGTCTTTCTTGGCAGTCAGACTAGATCTTATTTATTTGAAGTATATATTTGACTGTAGTCTAGCTGGGGTATGGGTGGACCATACCACTACATGGATTTAGATAATTACAGACTATCTAGGGAATGGTCACATCAGTATCAGACTGTGAATGTTGGGCAATGTAAACCAGACACAATACCAGTAAAGATATTTGACTTACACTGGCAATAGTGAAAGCAAAGTCAAACACAGTTCTAAACGAAACAAAATGTTTCACCAAATAAATAGTGTCAGGAAGCTGCTTGCAACTGCCTATGAGCTATACAACTCCCTTTTCCTTTCTGTGCCCTATCTGCCTTTAGCAAGTTTCCTCTATGCACACAGATCTGACCCCCATTAGTCAATTCATACCATCAGCACTTTACAAGACCCTGCCACAGAAACTGCTGCATCTCTAATTCTGTTTTGGAAATACGTCCTCAGATTAGGATTCACTTCCTCAGTATGTTAAGTTAATGGACTGGGAAGGGTAAGGTCACTTGTAAGGAAAAAAATAGAGAAACCCTTCCTCCAGATTAGCTTTGTTTTTCAAGTCACATGATTGGTGGCAATTTACATCTGTGTAAGAAATAGGAATCGAATGGCTTTTTGTGTTACCAAAATATTCATGGAAGAAGATCACAGCAGTTCTTTTCCCAGTTGATTTGAGATTGGTTCTGAAAAAACAGGGTGCTGCCATTTTTCCTTAAGGATACATATAGAGTGTTCTGCCACCTCAGTGTTACTAGTCTGCTAATTTTAATGCCACTGATTGAATGATAGGTTTTCATTGCTAATTAAATATCAGATCATGGTGCATGCTTTCCATGTTATTTATGCTTTAAATGCCTGATGATTCCCGGGGGAGCACAAGCATCTAAATGCCTTCACGAGTCTTGGTCCTGTTCTTAAAAGATGAGGGGAAAAAATTCATGCAGTTCTCTAGAATGTGTTTGTTTGTCCAAGGCATTGTCAAAGCACAGAGAACTGGGAATGCAAGAACTAAAACCTACATGATATGCTTATGGCCTTCCCTACTTGTGGCCTTTGAACTCTTGTTCTGGTTCTCCCTCCCAGCTGTCCTCAGCTTGACTCCAGTGGAGTGAGTGATTGTTGAAGAGACACTGTGTAAAATGCATCAACCATTTCTGGCCCTTCAATTACTGCATTGTCTAGAGCTGCTCGGATGACAATTAATGATAATCTTGCAATTAATACACTGTGAACTAGTGACCAGCTTCCACAAGACCATCTACCAGTGATACCAGAGAGGGTCAAATCCAGAGTGCAGTGACCATCAATGTGAGATTTTGATTGTTTTCAGTGGGATTTCTATCAGCTTGTTATTTCCACTGATGAAAGATAAACCATTTGGGGGCTAATAAATCTTACAGTTCCATATAATCCCTGGTGTTCTTTCTAATGCTTAATAGCTCTGCTCTCACTAGTTATCTAACTTAGTCTGAAGCTAAATGAGTTTTTTTCACAAGCTAATACGTACATTACACAGAATTTCTTTTCCCCTCTGCTTACTCTCGTTGTTGGCCATCTTTTTAATAGGAAACTGAGAACTAAGAAATGGAGAGAACAGAATGACCTATTGAACCAATTTCACTCCACGGCATAGCTGACAGGAAAACGGCTGCCTCAGCTCAGGGTTCCAGGAATGGAAAAGCAGATGTTTCTTGGCTACATTTAACAGATGTTATTCCAGTTTGAAACAGCATTTTAAAATGCAGATCCCAAGAGTTTATGTATTTCCAAAGTATTCAAAGAATGGGAAAGTGGAAATTTCTTGCAAGTCTTCAAGTAGTGCCAAGCATAAAACAAAGTGGGGGGAGACACAGATTCTTATAGGATAATTGCAGACTATCCTGTCAACTGTGGATGCTCTAAGTCTGAGCATAAAGTGGGAGGATAGAAAGGCAGAAGTTTAAGACAACAGTTTCCATCCTATTCTCTGAATTGATTAAGGCTGCCTGTGTTACTCAGTCGTAACAGCCAATTCTTTATTTAGAGCATCTTCCCAGAGTGACCAAATTATGCTCAGAATAAGACAAAACCAAAGAGGGCAGGAAAGGTGTGCTGACACATTCTTACTCTGAGCCTGCCAGGTTTGCCTCTAAATACATTTAACACATGGACGGGAACTCTTCTGTCAAGCATCAAAGAATTAGTGTGATATTATTCTCGTGCTACAAATAGAGAACTGAACTGACAGCATACAAGTGATAACCAAAAATACACATTAAAGATCCCAAGCCTAAGGAACTGTGCATTTCCCAAGAATAAGCTTTAGCCCATATTTACACAATTTCCTTCTTCCAGTTACACCAAGTAAATCACAAGAGCTGGCTGTGATAAAACACTCTAAGCACTTCCTTCCCTGGCTGAAACCAGAGATATGCTATCAGCCTCAAAATAGAAAATGTCTCATCTTAAATTGATTACTAGCTCTCTTGTTGGTTTTGGTAGAACTGAAGGTGGAGGAGATGACTTTGCTGAAAGAGTTCTTGAACTTGTCAGACATTCCCAATATTCTGTACACATTTGGGGTTGGGGGAACTGAAGCTTTTTACAGGGGAGAGATGTCACCACCTATACCAACAGAAAAGGAGCAGAAGCACAAATTTAATGAAGGTATTTCCCTGATGTTCAAATGTATTTGCAGAAATTTCCTGGTATTCTCCCATACGCTGCATTGATACATAACACATGTATAGTACACATTAAGCCAAATGTGTTATCTTTAGTAAAAAGTTACTGTAGATATGATTCTATTCCACTAGAGAGCTGAGATAATCACCACTTTTTAAAATGCAGATTTAGTCCAAAATTGATTTTTTCTCAGAAAACTAAATACTTTCTGAAGAAAAAAAAAAGTTGACTTTTGCAGAATGATTATTCTATGTGAAAATAATAGAGCCATTTATCAAATATTTCAAAATAAAAACATCATATTTGGGACTAGAAATGATTGAAACATTTGCCAAACATTTTAAATACATAGACTTGAAACTTTAAAACAAAGACTGCAGATGCTGATAGTTTTTGGGGGTTTTTTACAGCCAACCATAGAAGAATTTTCTTGTATCTTTATAGAATAATGTGTATAATACAGCCGCCTTAAGGGTAAAAATGCTGGCATGTAAAAAAAGCATTAAGTTCAATCATTAGCATTTAGTGTATCCTGTAACAACACAGAAGAACTGAAGCTGGGTGCACTTGGGCTTTCGTGGCCGCAGCCTGCCCCGCTCCTTGTATTTAAGTTCCAAAAATTGTTCAACACATTATCAATAGAATTAATAGCAAAAATATTGCGTCTCAACATCTGGTTCATATTCTTCTCCCAGTTATGCTGTTGCAACTCTAAATTAAACTGAATACCTTACATGAAGCCGCTCCAAATTTATGACGATATAAGGAAGAAGTCAACTTGGTCCTTTGTCTTTAAAAGCTGTCTGTATTTGCAGCCAAGTAAAATCCCATGCAGTAACGTACTCTGTGGCACAAGAGTGCCATCCAGCGGTGGTTCCTAAACCAGTATTCGCCGAAGATACTGCCGGAGAGGTGACTAGTAGCCAGTACTGGTTATACCTACGAACCTGACAGTTGCAAACCTAAACTCCTGAGTAGCTATAGCTAGGCTGAGAAGAACACTTCTTTTAAAGATTAATAACTTTTCTTTTCTTTTTCTTTCTTCTTCTTTTTTTTTTTTTTTTTTTTTTAATCAGTTTCTCATACTGAGGTAGTTTACACAACAAACAGAGATTATTGTTTGCTTAAGCATAGGAACATGTTGAACTGAGAGGCTCCTGGGCTAGCTAGACTTAGAACCAGTATGTATCACCATCGTAATATACCCTCCATCTCAGCTAATAAACTGTGCCAGTTTTCAGCCCCCTTTGATGGCAAGGCATTACTCAGTTCTGATACAAACACGTCAATGCTGATTTCAGCAACCTTGTACAGAGCTTCACCACCTGCTCTAGACCTGTCCTGTGTAGGGGACAGAGTTGAGAGTGCAAGTCATCAAGTTTTGAGACTGGTTTCAGATGAATATTTGTGCACCCAGACATCAATGTGACTACTGGTAACTCTGATCTGCAAAGAACAGGCCTTGAATTCAGACCTTCCACTTCCTGGATAAATGCTTTATCTGCTCTAGTATATTATAAAAATGTCTTTTTAGAGGGAACAGGTGCAGCTGCAAAGACTCAGTCACTGGTGTCCATTAGAAGGGATTGAAGATTACCTCTTGAACAGAGCCACTCCGGAGGCTTGAATGGAGTAACACATAGTTTTTAGTTCCCAATTGAGTTGAGAGACAAATGAGTGCCCAGTTGCTTATCTGTGTTGAACTGGTGCAGATATGGGCACTTACAGAGAGACTCTATGTGGCAGAGTAGCTTATGTAAAAAAACACATAAGGTGGCTTAAGAATTTAGGCATGATGCAAGGTCAGACACAACTAACTGGGATTTTTCACTATCTCCCTTTTAGATTTAGGAGCTCAAATTCTGCCCTAAATCCTTAAGTTTTGGACTTGGTTTGTAGTCAATAAAATAAATTCTGGCTAAAGGCCCATGTATTGATTGCAGATTTTACTGATCTACCTTATTGTCTGTCTCACCCTTTCCCCCATCTGTAATGTTTTCCTTTGTAGTTAACAGTATCTCTTGCAATGGAGATGTGTATGAATGATTATGATTGATTCACCTATTTTTTTGGCCTGATTGCCCACAGATTAAATCATTTTGTAGAATGTTCCTGTTAGTGCTCTACATCCATTTTACTTCTAAATAGTAATTAAATTATCTGGGGTTATGGAGTCACGATTGCAGATAGTACTTGCAAGGCAGAGAGCTCATCCCAACGAGGAGCAATTTCTGCAATGGTCTCTTCAGGAGATGCAGAAACAGGAGAATGGATATTTTTATTTCTAGGTAAAATTCCATTTTGATGCATCTCTTGCATTAACATGTGAGGTGGGATGAGATACTGAAGATTCAACTTGGTCCTGTGAACAATACAACAGTTTCTCCCTCTTAACCTCTGTAACACACCAGTGGGCTGCATACAAAGATAACTGATAATTTTGCATTATTTCTATGATCATCTACTTCCACTTCGCATTTCATTCTGTTCGAGACTGAATAGGTTTGCACTAAAATGGTACAAATAAACTATTTTACCTAGAATTGGCCTAGCCTAAGCAGTCATAACCAAAACTACCTGAAATATTAAGGAGTGTGGGAAAAGAAATGGAAAACATTTTCCACTGAAGAAGAAATACTTGAATGCTGAAAATGACACTCATTCTTCAGGACTAAAATTAATATGACTTGACCTATGAGTTTAGTGCGGAACAATTGCTTTGAGACTATGAAAATAAGAGACCAGTAAATCAGCTACTTGCATGCTTTGTAGCAATCCTTGTACTATATAGTAAAATGAAACAAAGGGTCATTTACTTTTTTCAGTTCCATGGCAGGTAAGCAAAAAAAAAAAAAAAAAGTGTCCTCAGATATTTTCAAAGGAATTGGATTCCCCATAAAATGGGACAAATCTTTTGTGTATTTATTGCTATGATTTTATTGCTGCACAGGTAGAGCAACCTTATCTTATCGGAATGCAAGTTCACTGCCATTGCAAAAGGCAGCAGTGGGCAGTTACGGTGACAGGATTAACACTGTCTTGTTGTCCAAGTGAAGCTTTGGAGCAAGGGTGGAATACAAAGAAAATAGTAATTTACATTTTCTGAAGCCTTTTTTGCGGCTTGCTACTTAAGAAATAAAAAATATTGATTGGGGGCTGTCTAGATTTAGTGAAACCTTGATAGTTTTCATATTTTATGAGACTAGAAATGAAAGGACAACTGGCATAATCACATCTATCCAGGGTGCAGACCTCAAAGGGCGAGCCAAACCAAAGTGCTCCCTGCAGATACATAAGGAGCTGCCACCTCCTGTTTCTGGTGTGGACAATATAATATAATGTGGACGGAAATAATTAGTTAATCTTTTGTTTAAATAAAGCATTTGGAGAAAAAGCTAAAAATAAACACTGATTCATTCCTTGTCAGGGAAGTTTCTCCTGTCAATTATCACATTGTTACTGCTGTTTTTAATCTAGTCAGATGGTGAGATTGGCAATCCCTTCTGCAGGGGCTTCTGGGTGTTATTTTGTAGAGAATCTTGCTTGAAGGACTGATTTCTGCTTTTATGGGAGCCAGTGGGAGTTTGGCCACAGTCCTTCACGCATGTTAATTTGAGGGACTTCCAAATGTTAGCTAATGATCTCAGAGTTCTTTTTATGAAAAATGTGTGGGTTTGTTTTGGGGTTTGGGTTTGTTGGGTTTTTGTTGCCTCATTTTTTTTATTTTATTTTTTTTTTTAATTCCTAACAGGAGGCAATTAAGAGGGTCTGTGGAAAGTTCTGCACTGTAGGTCTGGACTGGCCAGTAACATCTAAAATCCTAGCATGAAAAATCAGCACTATACGTTGCTACCGTACTAGATATATTATACCTCGTACAATATTATTGAAGGTTATTATTTATATTATTCATATAGTCCAGCCCACATGCTTTGCGTTGCTATGGACTGGGTGTATCTATTGGCCTCCACTTATGCCAACTTGAAAAAGCAATTACGCTCTTTCTTTTTTAGGAGCAATACTAAGGAAAAAGCATAGCCTCCACCCCGAAGGAGGAAAACATGTCAACATGGAAAATAGAGGCAAGTGTGGGTGGGGGAGTTTCATTCCCGAGTGTTTAATAAAGCCTTATGTAGCTGTAAAGGAAAAGCAGAAAGAAAATAAAAGCAAACCCGGTGGAAGCTGAAGCAGACGAGCAGAAAGCCAAGGACGCAAGTCCAAGCAAGCACTAGGGCTGTGGCTCAGAGAAGGCATACAGAAAGAGATCTTTGGGTTGCTAAATGCTGACTTAAAAGAGCTTGGAACTGAGTGCAGAAACAAATAACTGCTCTCTGTGCAAAGAGAAGTTTGTTTCTGGCTGCGTTCAGGCCAGGAACAAGATTTTATACATTCCTCATGAGTAACAGGGCTATGCCTCGGCAGTACAGGACTCCGGCGCACTGCTCCCAGCAG
>NW_009944213.1:0-7312 GCF_000696875.1 Nestor notabilis | reverse complement strand
TGCCACCGCGGCCCGGGCGGCGGGACAGAGCAGGGTTGTCCCCCACACACCTCGGTGTCGGTGCCGAGCTCCGTGGGGCTGGCCCCCCAGAACCCTCCGTGGCCTCCGAGGGGAGCTGCAGACCCGGGCCGCAGCAGACCCGGGCCGTTGCCTCCCTGTGCACGTTGCAGAGAAGCGCCCGTGCCACACTCACTGCCGTGCAGCCACGAGCCTGTTGCGCCCTCAGCCTGGGCACACTGCTACGTAGGGTCGCAACAGTGCAAACACTGCAGTAATATAGGTTGTGTTGTGCTGTTATGTTGTATTGTGTTTGCCATGTTGCAATATGTTATAACAGAACAGTTAGGGTTGGAAGGAACTTTAATGATCATGTAGTGCCAACCACCCTGCCATGGGCAGGGTCACCATGTTATCTTACGTTACCTTGTGTTATCATGATCTGTTATGTGCATATACATTGGTTAGGCATCCTGTATGGCAGCTGAGCTTTATGTCAGAGCTCACTAATCCAATTTATGAAAAGAAAAAAAGTTTCACCGCAGCACTGGGAAGAAACTGTAACTTCATCATGATGATGTTTTATGGAGACGCAGCCATTAAGCAGCCACTGAGCTGAAGTGTAGCTGTATGGTTCTATAGCAGCTTTGAGCAATGTGCTGATATTAAAAAGCAACACCGAGTGCACAGCAACAGGAGCCTGCTTCTAGTGAGGAAATGTATTGCAGTGAGGACATTTTGCCTTATACCAGTGAAGGTATCTCTTTAAAGGCATTTATGCCTGTGTGGACCCTGCCTCACCATGGTTTTAACTTCTCCATGGGCTTGCTGTACAGGTGCAGGGCAAGAGGAAATACACACGCCAGGAGGTGGTATGACCTGCCAAAAGGTCATACCTCCAGTCTTCCCACTCCGTGCAGAGGTCTCATGGGGCTACGTGACCTGGCACGGGCTGTGCTGTGGGTGCATTCATCATGTCTTCCAGGTACCTGATACCATATTTGTCCCAGCTGACACCCACAGCCTGTGATAATGGTTCCTATTTGAAAGAAGAGGAAGAAAAGCCATGCCACATCTCAGGCTGACAAGAGGCAGGAAGTCTTGCACCCACAGGAAAAACACTGCTGGGACCAGTGCATACCCACTGGCTATGCAAGGCAGAAGGTCTGGCTCCGCCTTACATGCCTGATGATTTTTCTGGTCCTGAATAGAAAGCCCCAGCAGCCTTTGGCTGGAGGAAACCTCATAAATCTCTGGGAATGGTTTTGGACCACTGGGAGCTGTTGTGGTTTAACCCCAGCTGACAACCAAGTACCACGCTGCCACGTGCTTACACCCTTCTCCTCACTCCGGGTGGGATAGGGAGGAGAATCAGAAGAAGGTAAAACCCATGGGTTGAGATAAGAACAGTTTAATAACTAAAATAAAGTAAAATATAGTGATAATAACAACAAAACCAATATTGACAATAGCAAACAAACAAAAAAAAAGGAACTAAAAGTTCAGAAAACAGAAGTGATGCACAGCACAATTGCTCACCACCACTGACTGATGCCCAACGTGCACCCAAGCAGCAACCAGTGGCTCCCCACCAATTTCCCAGTTTATATACTGAACATGATGCTCTAGGGTATGGAATACCGCTTCGGCCAGTTTGGGTCAGGTGTCCTGTCTCTGCTTCCTCCCAGCTTCTCGTGCCCTCCTCACTGGCAGAGCATGAGAGACTGAAAAGTCCTTTATTTAGTGTAAGTGCTACTGAGCAACAAATAAAGTATCAGTGTGTTATCAGCACTGTTCTCACACTAAAGCTAAAACACAGCACTGCACCAGCTACTGGGAAGAAAATTAACACTACTCCAGCTGAAACCAGGACCGGAGCACAGGGCACGGCTGCTGCTACAGAAGTCAGCAGCCTGCAGCTGCTGGGGGACATGGCTGGTGGTGGTAAATGGGAAAGCTATAGGAGCAAATGATAACTGTGACTGCTCCATAGCAACCCATGTAGCCATCCTTCCTGCCTTCATATAGATCTTTTCTGTTTCACACCAAACTGGCAGCAAGGGGTTTCAAAGATAGGGAGTGGTTTCATCTTCTTAGTGATGACATCCTGTTGGAACAGAATTTACCTATCGTACCTTCCTGAAGGTAAAAAAATACGCTAGAGCTTTTCAAGATGACAGCTAGAGTTCTTAAAATGAACTTAGTGCCTATATTTCTAAACACAACTTCTTAGGGAGACTGCAGACTTACCATGACCACAATTCCATGAATTAAATATAAGAGGCATTTATGCTGTTTTCTGCAAACAGCTTAGCAACAAGCTACTAAATTCAAAAGGATTTTTAATGTCTTGGCCAGCGAGAGAAGTTGGCAACTGGGTCAGAAGCAGTACCTGTGGTCAGACACGAGGGAGCCAGTAACACCAGCCTCAGGAAGGGTCACATTTGTCTCTGAAACCCTTTGCAGTGTGTTGTGGTGGGTGGCTATGTTGATTTCTGAAGATGTGGGCCCACTTCTTAATTCTGGGTGCAAGTTATGTGGGAAGATTCAGCCATACATCCTCCTGTATGCTTTCTCATTTCCAAACTGCAAATGCAAGGGAAGGGTCACCATCAGGAAATAATTCCATGGTTTTATGGTTCCTTCAGTGCTCTCGTGAATGTACATTGAGCAACAAAGTACCCACTAAAAAGATTTTCTCTAGAGTTGTTCATGTTGGGTTTTGGGTTTTTTTTGTTTTGTTTTTTTTTTCATGATGGGAGAGTTTCAATAGAAGTATTTCAGATTATTAGAATTGGTTCTAACAGAGCCTGTAAGTCATATTACTGCTTTATACACTGGGAAGTCAGGAAACATTGCAGGAACATGTGCGGATGCTTGGCAGCCCCTGGGAACCTAGGTCCTGCATAAAAACCCTATCAGGAAGGGTGCCTGGCAAGCAGATGGTCACTAAGCTAACATATGAGCAGAAGCACTGCTGGCAGGATGCTAGAGGGGACAGAGAATATCTTCCAAGTTAAGGCTTTTAGCCTACATTAGGATAAAAAGAGGTATCACAGGAAGAAGATTCAAATTAGAAAATGGTAAGAAGTTGGAGGAGGAGGAGGAAATACTTGAGCTCCCTAAAACAAGAATGGACCAGCTTAGGTAATCACACAATAATACAAGTAGAGGTTGGGTTTAGTCTGTCTCTGCACATTAGACATACGGATTTATCAAATTTGTCTTTAAAACAGAGGTTAGAAATTTAAGGAAGGAGTTTGCCCCAGAGCAACTTTCTTCTGGCACCAAGCCCACTGCTTCCTTACAGTTTAACACCTGAAGCATACAGCAAGATTTAGCCTTACCTGGCCACCTCCTAGGAGTAGCTATTATTCTTCAAAGTCATGAGAATTACAATATGAGTATTGCTTTCTTCCAGTTCCAAGTATACGATTATGCCATTTTTGTATTTTTCTCAAACAATAGTTGGGTGGCAGTACTTAATATTTATTTGCAGTGCCAGATATATCTATGTATAGTGTGAGGAGGAGGCAGCAGGTTTTTGCATTTCTGTATGAAAGAAGGCTTGGAAGGAGTTAAAACTGGTACTAAAACCTCTGCCTAAGAAACCAAGCTAGCAAAATAACAGGTTAGGAAGATGGCCACCAATGGCCTTTATAACACTGGGTATTTGCTTTATGCTGGTTTTGAGAAGGTCTGGAGCCTGTGATGGCTGCTGCAGACATCAGAGTCAGAAACCACCAGCACAACCAGTAAGAGGAAGATTTGTGGAGCAGCAGAGAAGCCTGGATGCATCAGTGGGTGTTTCCTCTCAGTAAGCTACCTGTAAATACCGGGGCTGGATAGCATGGTTTTCATGGGCCATGCCCAGGGCTTCCTGGGAGTCACCGTGGATGGGCTGAGACATTGTGACAGTGCTGCTTCTTCAGTGCTGGATTATTATAGTGCTTCATTACCTTGATGAGCACCAAAGCCTCAGAAGTCAGTCCAGTGGTAGCTCCTTATATTAAATGTAATTACTGCAGGGTTTCCATCATGACTCAAGAAAATAAGATTTGTGCAGTTTCCTTCCCCACACGAACAACTTCTGAACTTTTTCAGTTACAGAACTGAACTGAGAAATTTCAATTAAAATGCCCCCTGGCATTCCAAACTGGTAGAGGTGTGCCTCTCTCAGAGTGTTCTGCTTCACATCAAGAACAGAGGACAGTCAGCAGAGGAAAACAGGCTTTTCCACTGTTCTTTGAATCACTGCACTGAAGAAAACACAGAGAGGTTTTATTTATATGCACACAGAGAAGGCTGTGGCTATCAAATCTGCTTTATTGTTTCAACAGGCAGTGCATCCATAGGGTTAAAACGTATACACAAACATTGCTTAGAGGTAAGAACTCTGTGTTTCATTCACAGGACTGTAAAGACAGTAGAGCTTTGATTTTGAATGGATTTTATTAGCAGTTTTCCAATTAGGAAGGGAGGAGAGTAAAATGTGTTCTAAGACTTGAATAACTGATTTTCCTCACCTGGAATGAACATTAAAATATCTACTGCATTGCTGGTTTTATGCACACAAAGGCGTTAAATAAAAACCCAACAAAACCAAAACAAAACAAAAAATCAAACAAAACCACCAAACACCACAAAAACCCCCCAGATACTAGAATTAAAAACAAATAAAGACTTTAGTTGCTCTTCACTTAATGATACTTTCATGCCAGTGTAAGTAAGGTGCCAAATGAGGTTTTGAAGCTTTTAAAATATTATTTTCTTCATTTAAAGCACTATAAGTCAGTGGTGGATCTGTCTTTAATGGCACTGAATTACAAGAAAGGAAGAAAGGAGTTTGGTGTGATTGGTAAAAAAACCACCATCATCACTTGTACACCATAAATCAGGATAGGCAGGATGGAATCTTTCTCATCCCAGCTCCCACTTGCCATCATCAGTGTTAGAGAAAAGGTTGGAGCCTGAAGGACACATCCTGCTCTAGGCAGCAGAGTGCCTGGTGCCTGTGCTGGCTCCCTCTCCCTTTCTTCATGCAGTCTTGGACATTTCTGAGGGGGAGGGAAAATAAGAAAAAGAAGAAATGCAGCACAGAGCATCTCCTTCTTCAGCCACAGGATGTGGATTCAGAGGATTTGCTGTTTTCCCATGTGGAAACCAGACTTCTGTGAGCACAGTCAGCTGGGAAGGTGATGGATGGACAACAGGGTCCCCAGTACTGGGTTCACTGGGTGATGAGCAATTGTATTGTGCATCACTTGTGATAATTGGGTTTTTTTGCTTGCTTTCTCTCTCTCTCTTTGTTATTTCCCTTTCCATTATTGTTAATACTATTATACCTTATTTTAATTATTAAACTGTTCTTATCTCAAGTCATAGGTTTTACCTTTTTCTGATTCTCCTCCCCATCCCACTGGGGGGCGGGGGGGGGGGTTAGCAAGCAGCTGCATGGTACTTAGTTGCCAGCTGAGGTTAAATTATGATATAGTTTAACATAGGGCCTGTACACACTTTTGTTCTTACGAAAGTTATTATCTGCACATGCCCCAAAACCTGCTTGAAAAAAATCACTGAAGACACAAGAGAAAATCATACCTAAGCTAATCAGACACCTTGTATTCTTGTCCAGAGCGCCTTTTATTGTCAAATTCCACATTTATTTCCTCTCCCACTTCTTACTCCTATATCTGTAAGTTTCATACTCGTGATACTGCTCACTGTGTGTGTCCCTCCCATGTATACCACAAAACATTACATACCCATATTTTAAGTCAGCTCCTCCGCCCATCACTGTAAGAATGTATTTCCCTTGGGGCAGGCTCCAAAACCCACTGGCTGCCAGCCCATGCCATAGTGCCAGAAGTACCACACTGGCACTCGCAGCTGTACCCTGCGTCACAGTATTGTTCAGACCAGTAGGGTGGTAATAAAAGCTGTATGTGGCTGCAGAGGACAATGAACAGAGGTGCGTTGTGCACATGCGGGGTATACTACAGTCTACAGAAAATACCCCTTCAGTGCCAGAAATTGTCACAGAGCTCATGATAACTGGGAGTGAAAGAAAATAGCCATCCTCCATCACAGGAAACTGGCCTTACATTAAAAACATGAGCTGTGGGAGTAACAAAAGGGAGCATCCCAGCCTAGGAAAATCAGTTCTGTTAATGTCAGGCCATTGCCCTGCTCTGGTACCAGCTGTCTGGTAGCACAGCAGTGCCTCAGCATGGCACAAAGCTTGTGCCATCTCTGGGACCCTGCCTCATGAAGAGGATATATATGTATGTATATATATATATATATATGTAAGATATACCCATATATACCACTTAAATAAAGCAGAGCAAAGGGAGAGCAGCCAGAAAGAAATGAATGGCCCATTATGTGAAAGCGACGTATATTGCTCAGGGGTCACCCATACATGAAGATGAAGGCTGAGTTCTTGGAATCACATTATTTTGTCAGTTTCTGAAGCTGCTCCTCTCATGCCAAAGTGCCTACTGGAATAAGGTGTGACCCGTGTTGAAAAGCAGTGAGTCAGTACATTTCCTTAGCTACCACCTATGAAGGCTTGGCCCGGAGCCACACAGACCAGCAGTCACTTCACATCTTAAAACCAGATTTTGAGCAGCACTGCAGCCAGCCAGAAGCAGAAAGAAGATAGGAGAGAATCCAAGGAAGAGCACAGGCAGCAGCAGGAGAAAGAGCAGAGAAAGAGAGTTTTTCACAAGGCGTTAAAGCAAGCACACCTGGGGAAAAGGGTTTGATGCTGCCTATTCTTCCCGTAGTGTGTGATGGAGCTGCAGGTAACAGGAGAGGAGGAAATACAGGCTCTAACGTCCAGGGAGGGATGTGCTGACATAGCCCAGTGGAGGGACTACTTGCAGTTCAGAAGAGAGGGAGCATAATTACAAGGTTTTCAGGGCTGGCTGCACTTTGCTGGGCTGTACGGTCGGCTGCATTTCCTGGCCGTTAACAGTTAAGGAATACCACTTCTCCAACTTGCCACCTGATCTTCCCCTTTCCTTTTACGAGGCTCCCAAAGCAAATCACAGGCAAAGGTTTTTGTGCCCGTGGCAGACTGTTGTTAGTGCCAGGGGCCCCGCTGCTGCCGAGCGCCATGGGGGACCCAAGCCTCCCTAAAGCGGCTTCGCGGGGAGGATTAGCCGCTGTCCTCTCGATGGGCTCAAGGCTCCTAATCCCGTCCCTGTGCCGCGCTCTGGTTTGCTCTCCTCTCCAGGGCAGGCACACGCTCTGCCTGCAGTGCCGCCCGCTGCGGAGGGCAATGACGGGGTTGCCGGCAGCGGTGGCC
>NW_009944212.1:0-5121 GCF_000696875.1 Nestor notabilis | reverse complement strand
CTTGCAGCCCAAACCATTCCATGATTCTACATGTGAGATGCAGAAGGGGGATGTATAGAATATACAGGGGAGGGATATGTGAAACATAGGGGGGGATGTATGGGATGCAGAAGGAAGACATGAAACACATGGAGGGGATGTATGGGGTGCGTCACACATACAAAATATCTAAGGGAATGTTTGAGAGGGATAGGGGGGTGTATGAGGTACATGGGGGAGGTATGGTGTGTACACGGGGGGCAACACAAGGGATGCAGTGCAGAGATGCCTGGCATGGGAGATGACCATGGTGTCATAGGTAGCACTGCTGGGTGCTTGTGCACACTGCAGGGCTTTGCAAATTGCCTGTCTTAAAACCCCACAGAACTGGTGTTCATTCCCCCTCCTCTTGCAAAGCCTCCCTATGTGCTGCCTCCTTGGCTGCGTTCTCCCCTTCTCCTGGTGCAGTAACAGCAGGTTTCCCCTCTGGCAGAGCTGCCATGGGACCAGCCCAGCGACAGCTGCCAGGAGTACAGTGACTGGAAGGAGAGGAAAACCTACCTCCCGCCTTGGAAGAAGATTGATTCTGCACCCTTAGGTAAGCACCCAGCACCCCCAGCAGTGCCCCCTGCTATGCTGGCATCACCATTCCCACCCTTCTCCATCTCTCCCAGCTTTGCTGCACAAGATCCTGACGGAGAGCCCTGCGGCAAGGATCACCATTCCTGATATCAAGAAGGACCGGTGGTACAGCAAACCCCTCAAGAAGGGTAAGGGGACACGGGGGAATGCGCTCGTCACCCCTGATTTAGGGAATTATTGGGGTATCTTGTCCCTTTGCAGGCGTCAAGCGGGCTCGTGTGTCCTCAGGAGGGGTCACTGAGTCTCCTGGTGGCTTCTCCAAGCACGTCCGATCCGATATGGACTTCTCACCGGTGAAGAGCCCACTTGGGTGAGCCCCTGATTCCTTTCATGTCCCTCTCCATGCTCTGAGGTGATTTTGCCATGCAGTTCTTTGCACCTTCCAGGGCTTTCCCTCTGTTTTCCCCATGAGGAGGTTTGGTGGAACCCATGCACAAGCCTCTGGCTACCTGGCTTGTGCAGTGCACCATCATCCAGAATCACAGACTGGTTTGGGTTGGAAGGGACTTTAAAGCTCTTCCAGTTCCAACCCCCTGCCACAGGCAGGGACACCTTCCACTAGAGCAAGTTGCTCTGGAACGCGGCCAGGGGTGGGCCAGCCACAGCTTCTCTGGGCACCCTGTGCCAGCGCCTCAGCACCCTCACAGGGAAGAACTTCTTCCTTATATCCAACCTAAATCTCCTCTGTTTCATTTTGATCCCATTCCCCCTTGCCCAATTGCTACAGTCCCTGATGAAGAACCCCTATCCAGTATCCTGCTACAATTCCCATGCTGGAATATCCCCGCATTCCCCATCCTTGCAGCCTCTGCTTTGCACTCGCACCCCTGTAACACCCCATCTGCCCTTGCATTGCAGCGAGGAGAAGGTGAGCTACTCCACATCACAGCCGGAGCCCGGCACTGGTGGGATGCTCTGGGACTGTGGAGCAGCCACCATCGACAAGCTGGTGCAGGGCATCAGCTTCTCCCAACCCGCCTGCCCTGAGCACATGCTGGTCAACAGCCAACTCCTTGGCACTCCGGGCTCCTCACAGGTATGGGAGTCAACTCAGCAGGGTCTACTCTGTTGGGGTGCAGCTCTGCAGTACTTGGAGTGTAATTCTGCAGTATATATAATACTAGGGAACAGCTTTGCACTATTGATCATCTCTGGATGTGGTTTTGCAGCATTTATGGAGCAACTTTGCAGTATTTTTAGCAGCAGGACACAGCTTCGCAGCCTTTATGATACCAAGATGCAGCTTTGCAAGGTTTTATCATCTCAAGATGAAACTTTGCAATGTTTTGGGTGCATCTTTAGGGTATTTTTAGCATCAGGATGCAGCTTTTCAGTGTTCAGGGTGCTGCTTTGCAGCTTTCACAATATCAGAATGCAGCTGCAGTGTTTGGGATGCAGCTTTTCATCCCACTTATAACCTCGGGGTCCAGCTTCAGAGTACTTATTACATTTGGGATGTAACTTTGCATTACATACATGAGATTCAGGGGCAACTGTGCAATATTTATGCCATTAGGGAGCAGTTTTGCGGTACTGGGATGCAGCTTTGCAGCGTTCATAACGTTTGGGGTGCAGGTTTGCATCCTGGGCGATGCAGCTCGCAGCCTTTGCCATCAGGGGGTGCAGCTTTCCAGGGTTTACCCTCGGGATTGCCGCAGCCTGGTGGGATTTCTGACCCTTCCCATGGGTTTGGGGCCGGCAGAGCCCGTGGCAGCGCCTGGTGAAGCGGATGACGCGCTTCTTCACCAAGCTGGATGCCGACGGCTCATACCGTGCCCTGAAGGAAGTGTGTGAGAAGATGGGGTACGGCTGGAAGAAGAGTTGCACCAACCAGGTGGGTGCTGGGGGGGGCAAGATCCTGGGGTGGGACCCCCCTGCTGTTGTATCTGCAAATAATCCAGGGGATCGCCCCCTCCTTGCTGCTGTTTTCAGGTCACCATCTCGACCACGGACAGGAGGAACAACAAACTCATCTTTAAGGTGAACCTGGTGGAGATGGAGAGCAAGATTTTGGTGGATTTTCGCCTCTCCAAGGTATGCACGTGGTGATGCACTGTAGGTGTAAGATGGTGCAGGGACTTGCAAGGTGATGCAGGACCATTCAAAGTGATGCAAGACCATGCTAGGTGGGTGCAGGACCATGAAAAGTAGGTGCTAAGTAATGCAAGACCATGCTAGGTGGGTACAGGACCATGCAAGGTGGGTATAAGACCATGCTAGGTAGGCACAAGGTGATGCAGGACCATGAAAGGTGGGTGCAAGGTGGTGCAGGACCATGCTGGGTGGGTGCAAGGTAACACAACCTCTCCCCACACAGGGCGATGGCCTGGAGTTCAAGAGGCACTTTCTGAAGATCAAGGGCAAGCTCAGCGACATCGTCAGCACCCAGAAAGTCTGGCTGCCCACCACGTGAGCCCCAGCACCCACCTGCCTACTCCTCCTCTTCCTCCTCCTCCTTTTCCTCTTCCTCCTGTAGGGAGCATCCGACCGACCGTGCGCTTTGGGTTTTAAAGGTTCAATAAAGCCCTTGGGGAGACATGAAGTGGTGCCTCCTGCAAGTGGGGAGGCTGCAATGAGTCAGTGGGTCCCATACTGCCACAGCCACGAGGGTGCTGGGATGGACTGATAGGTTCATCAAAATTCTCCCAGAATGCCCCCAAACGGCTAAAATTACCCTAAATTATGCACAAACAGCCCAAATTGCCCCCAAACCAGCTCAAAACCTTCCAGCAATGCCCTCAAACCACCTTCAAATGCCCCAACTTACACTCAAACCACCCGCTCCCAAAGTGCAAACGTCCAGCCTCTGCTACTAAGCCTCAGGTGCCAGCAGGACAGAAAGCTGGTGCTGGGTATCACCTACACATGGTGAGCTCTGCAACGCTGCCACCAGCACAGATAGCCACCCTTAGGTGCCCATTTGAAAGTGCATCTGAGTGGAGCAGGGCCTTGGATATTCATGCGTAGGCAGCCAGTTTCTCACTCAGTCACTGGAGAGTTCTGTACAGTGAGGCTTTCCACAGGTGCAGTTTTAGGTGGGTAAGTAAGTGAGGATATCCGTGTTGGTAGCACTGTTCCAGAGGTCACCACATGTAGGACATGCTTGGAGCAAGCTGGGCTAATGGAAGGTGTCCCTGCCCGTGGCAGAGGGTTGGAAGTGATGAGCTTTAAAGGTCCCTTCCAGGCCAACCCATTCTGGGATTCTATGTCCTATGTTTGGGCTCTAGGCCCCGGTGGAAAGAAGGGGGGGGCAGCGCCGAAGAGGCAGGGTTGAACCTGATTGAAGCCTGCAGTGCTTCCTAAGGCTGGTGCGTGCAGGGAAGGTCAGACCTGATTGAAGACCCCGCGTTGATTCGACCATGGCCGGCCCCATCCCATGGAAGGCGTCCTAGAGAATACTGCCCAAATTGCTCCCAAACCCACCCGAAGTACCTCAGACATGCTCAGATTACCTACATCCAGCTCAAATTGCCCCAAAGCCCACCTGAAATGCCCCCAAACTAGCCCAAATTACACAAGACTCAGCCAAAACCAAGCTTGAAGTTCCTCCAAATAGCAAAACCCAACCCAAACTGCCCCAAATTGCCTTAAAACCAGACAGAAATGTCCCAAGCCCACCCCAAGTGCCCTCAAACCTGCCCACATTGCCACAAAAAGGCCCAAAATACCCCAAAGCAGCTGAAAGTGTCTTAAAATAGCCCAAACCAGCCCGAAATGCCCCAAATTGCCCTAAAAACCCACCGAAATTTCCCCATGTCAGCTCAAATTACCCCCAAAGTGGCTTTAACCATCCTAAACCAACCCCCAAATAGCCCAAAACTCCTCCAAATGCTCCACAAGTCCCCACAGCAGCTCAAAATTCACCCAAAATGCCCACAAATGGCTGGAATTACCCCAAATCATGCACAAACAGCCCAAATTGCTCCCAAACCAGCTCAAAACCTTCCAGCAATGCCCCAAACCACCTTCAAATGCCCCAACTTACACTCAAACCACCCGCTCCCAAAGTGCATCCAGCCTCTGTTGCTAAGCCTCAAGTGCCAGCAGGACAGAAAGCTGGTGCTTGGTGATGATTTGGCAGAGGAACAAGTGAGTAGAGGATGGGGGAAGTCCTTTGAAGAAAGGGCAGTAACAGCTTGATTTAGGTCTGATTCCCAAAAAAGACCTTTCCATGATGTACTGTGCTTGTGGAGCAGGCACACACAGCAGAGGCAGAAGTATGATTTGGATTTCCCATGCTGTCTGCTTGTTGGGTAGTGTAGGTGGCGGGTTGGGTAGAAGAGGTGACACTTAGGGTAGTGTTGGTACCACGCTAGTGTAGGTGTAGATACCAAGCTAGTGTGGGTGTAGTGTAGGTAGCACTTGAGGTAGCAGAGGTGTTAGGTTAGGTAGCATAGGTGGTACTTTGGGTATACTCATGCGGCTGACTTAGGGTTAGGACAGCTTAGGCTTAGGAAGCAGGCGAGGAGGAGGAAGAGGAGAAGTGTCCTGGGTTCAGCT
>NW_009944211.1:0-46155 GCF_000696875.1 Nestor notabilis | reverse complement strand
ATAACAACAATAATAATAGTAATAATAATAGATTGAAGTAAATACCCAGAAGATTTTTCCCAATGGGCTTTAAACACTTCAAGCACTGTGGAAGGTTTTATAATGGAAAGTGGAATTCTCTGACTGAACCCAAGACTCAGATCTTTTCTGGCGTGATGCTACAATTTGACAAATCATTATTGGCTGGGACACAGTTATTTATTTTGAAGTTTGCCAGTTTTCTCATTCTTTTCTCTTAAGGTTAAAGAGAAGCTTTTAGATATCCAGTAAGAATGAAAGAAAATAGTTACAATGTCATGGATGTAAATGGTAGGAACATTCAGCTATCCAAGTGACAGCCCTCTTAAGGTTGATGGGGTTTTTTGAACATTAATAATCCTGATCACTTTGAAACCATTTCCACCACTTGGACTTAAAAAGCAATTTTAATTGAAGACTGGTCCTTTCCTTAAATTATCACAGATGTTTATGAACTGCTCTTCTTAGTAAGAATTGGTAATAGCCACTAAAACATAGAGGCAACAACTTAAAAATTGATAAAAAGAAAATATTTAATGCAGAACAAGAACTGGAAGGAGATAGTTGAGGAAAAGTTCAATTGGATTCACTGAAATATTGACAAGTACATGAATAAAAATATCCATGGTTCCACAGGACTCGGTCAACAGTTCATCTTTAGGAATTTGTCATCATTTGTTCAGGTTTATTCATTTATCCATTGCTCCCCATATGTCAGGAGCTGCCTACTCCATGCCCGTGCCCATGTCCTAGAACAGCTTACCCGTCGCTCGGTGCTGAGGTGCCCACCTCATGCTCCGCAGTGCGGGGCCAGGCACGCTCACGTCTCCCCCTGACCCCACGTGCACCAGAGGTTGGCACCATTGACAACGATGGGCCCTGTGTGAAGAGAGCCACATCACTGATGCAGCCATGACGCCCAGTCCCGATGCCTCTGTTAGTTTACAATCACTTGCTCGTATTTCGTGCACAGAAAACAAATTCTTCCCTAGAAAGACTCCCACAGCAAAAGATAAACCGGGTTGTTTTGAGGATCAGTGAGACTGATTATGTACAAAGTATTTTTCCTTTGGCCTCTTTCAATAGTTGGAGGTGGTGTTTGTTGCAATGCAGAAAAACACACGTGAGTTGAAAGGAGAGATCTGACAGTATTAAGTTCCCCTTTCAATTAACAGCTCCTGCCTTCTCAGACATCCCACACTTGGTATTTCACTCAGCTTTTCTCCTGACCTCTGGCTTAAAGGTTTTATTTCTGCAGAGTAAAATGAGAGTGAGTCCATTCCTAGGTGCCAAATTGGGGTAAAAGTCACCACAAAAAACATGAATAATGCTCAATGTTACCAGAAGTAAATTAAGTCCAACTAAACAAGCCACGGCAAACAGTGAACTCACACGGTAAGGTGGACTTTCACACAGAAGGCAGCTATAAACTGAGTGTGGCCTGCAAATCGATCAGCCCCCTGCCTCTACCTAATGAGACCCTTTTCTTTATTGCATTTTTATAGACTTATAAAACCAGCATAGGATGGATTATATGGGCCGTCTGTCTGCCCTGTCCATCTGTTGCTATGCTATTGGTGTTCTCCCTGTAGACCAGGATAGTACTTGGCAGGGGTTGGAGCTAAGGGAATATCGAGGTGATTGAGAGACTGAAAAAATTAACAAAACAACAACAGGCCTAAACCTCCTCCTGCTAAAACACCAAATTCCAACAATACAAGTGTGTAAAAAGGACTGTAAAATCAAAATGAGCCCAGGAAAACTCCTCTGTAAGTGCAGCACAGCTCTTCAGCAGCCTTTTGTGTGAGCGCGCATGTGAACGTCAGCCCTAATTCACATTGAAAACACAGACAGTTTCTCAGAACTCTTAATTGTAACATAATGACTTAAAAAAACAGGTTATGTCTATTTGGGCAGAATTATTTCAAAGTTCTGGGATAATGACTTCATTTAACATGCATTACACAAAAGACATTTTTGGAGCTATTCCCACAGAATCAAAGCTTTCCTGTTCACGTAACTCATTTTTGTGATTCTTTATTTTGTCAGTGTTGCTGTAAACAATGTGCTGCCCGTGGCAGGGAGGGGAGAGGAGAGATTGTTTAAGGAAAAATAGTCATCCCTCCACAGCATTTTGTAGTTACATTTACCAGCTGCATAAGTGTTCTGATAAACTGCCAAAAAGGGTCACTATAAAGCGACGCTCCTTTAAAGTTTTAATCCCTATTAAAGGAAATTATCTTGACTCTCTCCAGAAACATTTTGGGGGTGGGGGAGAAAGGGGCAAAAGCTTCCGCAGAAGATCAAATGTTGTTGATTATAAATTCATTACCAGCATAGCTGCTAACTTCAGTAAATTAACAAGGAACTTTTATTACATCCAATCAAGCTCTTGTTAAAGATAACAAGTTCTTTTCATTCCTTGTATTTGTATAACAGTCACTTTTCTGGAACTCATCAAAGCTCTTTGCGAATCCATGCCAAAGTACCACTCTCTCTTTTAACAGCTTTAAAACAAATAATGAAACCTTATGATCACAGTGCAAAAGCACTGATTATGTTAAAATATTCCAAGAGAAAAGAGTTGGAATTAGAGAGAAATCTGCCCCAGAATCAGCAAAGAGGCTGATATTCCACAGCAGAAAACTCCTAAAATGATGAGGTTTTCACACTTGCTTTTTATTGGTTTGTTTGTACAGAAAAAGCTTGGTTAAACAGCCTCTTTATGAAACCTGATAGTGTAACAAAGATCCATTACAGTTTCACTTGAGAGCAGGCTTTTACTCAAATATTAATTGCTAAAAGGCTGTTTTACATAATCAGTTTAACCATATGATTATGGGAAGAATCCCTTCTTTATCTAATAATCAAAAGTGGAAGGGAAAAATGTTTTGCTTTGAAGCTTCTTCTCACTAATAATACATTTTACAGCAAGTGAAGGATTTTCTAAAAACATAACTACTTCAAAAGGAAATATCTTGGTGACAGGCTATTGCACCGAGATCCCTTTCTTACATGCCATGATCTAAATACGTATTTCTCATCCATTTCGTTTGTCTGCTGTCCAAGTTTAGTAGTGATGAAAGAAACCTTGCTGGAAAATATTTCAGAACTTTCCAATGCCTACTGAAAGCAATGTCTAGACTGGATTAGTCCAATAGGAGAAGTTTTCATATAAAACTTAAAGTTATCCCTACAGTAAAGCATGATAAAAGCAAACACAACTGATGAGATTCATCCCTTAGTAAAAGGCAATGCACAACAGTTTTTCTCAGTCCCACCCCTCTAGCAGTACTAAAAGAAAATCAAACCTAATGGATAGTACGTGCCTTTTTAGGTAGGTCAACTACAAATTCTTCTATGTAATTTTTCTTCTACAGTCAGTCAGTAGTTTCTTGCTTATTACTGATATTGCTTGAAACTCTTTGTTCTAACAAGCTGTTTAAGTAGGAGCTTTTATTGAAAGTGCACTTCGTTTGTTTATTTCTTTTCTATGTCTGTTGGCCAAAATGAAATAGTCATGCACAGAGAAGCTGAACATGAAGATGGTCATTTCTTCTCCTCCCAGTAGGACACAAGTTGTATCTGGGCAGCTTTCCATTATCTGTTGTCCCGACACAGAAGTGTTTGAAAATCCTCTGTAGAGGCACAGTCCAAAAGTCAAGAGGTGAAGCTGAGAGAGCAGCCACCTGCAGTCTTTTTATATCTGCGTAATATCAAATACATTCAACCTAAAATGTTCTTGGACAGCTCTAGCATCCTGTAATTATCATGTAATGCATCCCTCCTCCCTGAAGCAGCCTAAGGTTCACTGGCTCTGCTTAGATAAAAACAGTCCTCGCTAGGAAGACCAACATCATGTAATGAGCTGAAGGCCTACAAAGCAGTGCTGCAGTTCGAAGCATAAGCACCCATTTGTCTCAGGATATCTGGTGCTGCCACTGGCTTTCTGTGGAGCCTCAAGCAAGTCACTTCGTCTTTGTGCCATCTCCTTTCGCTGTGCAGACTGAGAAGGAAAGAACTCTTCTGTACTCTGGTTGGGCCCTTGTCCCCAGCCCAGGTCTCTCAGCTAGCTCAGGACATGAACAGAGCAGCTTCTTCCTCGGAGTCATGCTACTAGCAGTAGTTACAGCCCTGACCCTGCTATGCTCGCTCTTGTGTCTGAGCCTGTTCCTCTGCAGAGTCTGTTAGTGCCAACTCCTGAACAAACCAAGCTGTATACTTGGACAATGGGAAGTACTGTGGCTATTCACCTTTGAACATGAGGAGAGAAAAGCCCTGGACACAATCTGAGGCTTAAGAGGTGAAAACAAGTGTCCCACATGTTGCACCGACCATGAAAAGCCTAACTAAAGTGGGTTTTACTGGCACTTCTGGAAGATGAAGGGTTCCTTGCAGAACATGCTACCCTGTCACCACAGCACTGGCTCTTTCCTATGACTTAGAGGTTCTCTGCAGAACAGAGCCAGATAATACTTGGATTCAACAAGTGGTGTCTTTCCTACCCAAGGATGCACGATCACAGTAAGATCTAGGACAGAGAAAAAAGAAAGCAATTAACTAACCTAAGAGAAGACGAGGGAACTGAAAAGAAGTTGTCCAGAAAAGATGAGGGAAGAGGAATTACAGAGAATGAAGAAAATTGGACCATGCTCACAAAAAATCTCTATTAAAGGATCACAACAATAAATTATCCGTGTGTGCCCAAAACTCCCACAAATTAGCTCTGATTCTTTTTAACCTGTGTTTGAAAAAATCTGCTCTGATCTAAGTTTGATGATACATGACCTGTAACACCAAGAAAATTCAGTCAGCCTCCCCTTTAGAAGCAGACTCTTGCTCCAGCAGCAGCCAGTGCTGACAGGGCTGCTCCTTGGGTTGGGACTGTTACCTGCTTTACAGGAAAGCAGCACGGCCACAGCACTGAAGAACATACCAAAGCATCTGTTCACAGCAGCAGCAGGCAGACAGAAACACTAGCCAAAACTGTGCAACTCCCCCTCTGAAATACAACATGAAGATTTGTTTTCTGTGTTAAAAACTTGTAACAGCCCATGAACAGAAAATACTAAATAATTACATATTAGTAAGATAGGTAACACCCAGAGGTACATTTCCTCCTTTGAACCATACGTTTATTGGCTGACGCAGGATACATAAGCATTCTAAACCTTGTTCAAGTCAGAAACAACAATCTCTGCCATTGATATTTATCATGTGTTCAAATGCTGATTTGAACATCTAAAACTGAAAAATGCCTTTATTAGTTATGGAAAAAAGTTTCCTTCTGATACCAACAGCAATTACACATCATTAAATACAAGCTAAAGCTCCCATGTTGGTTCTTCTTTCTCTTTTGTTTGCTTTGTTTCTGTACTTGCCTTTCATCCCATTAAATTCATTGGCCAAATTAGTCACTGTTATCTGGTTTAAGAATCATTTCATAATTAACCAAATGGAAAAAAAAAAAAGCAGGTTGTTTCCAATTCCCTAAAACCCAAATCTTATCCACCCACTCCAACATCTGCAGATGGTAAGCACAGCGTGTCTCTTCATTAATATCAATAATGTTAGTTGTTAATACCTACACACAGTAATCTTTTGATCTATACTGAAACTATTTGTATGGCTTGCTTCTGCACTCATTGCTCAGGCAAAACTAGCTCTTGAATCAAAGAGAGCTTAGCTCAATTAAAGGCTACAAGGAAAGAGCTCTTATTTTGCTCTTGGCACTGATTGCGCTGGAAGGATCCCGTAAGAAGTTGCAGTGTTATGGGGATGGATGCCTTTGCATTCAGCAGCTGCAAGAAGGTGTCTCAGCTCTGTGAGTCAGCCCTGTTTTAGTGAAGCAGCTAGTGGTGGCAATATATAAAGTGATTTCTTTGTGGAGCCAATAGGTTTTAGTAGGGACTGGTTGCATTTTGCTACAGTTTGAGTGTCTCTTACATTTCAGAAGGGACATAATCAACAATAATAAAGTGTGAGAGACATTAAGGACTGCCTATTTAAAAAGTAAATCAACTTCTCCTTCCCTAAAGAATGAGCCAAATCAAAATACTCTTTTTAAGTGACCTTGGCCTTTTTTAAAATAGCCTTTAAATCTTTGGGCTTTGTGTTTCTGAGCTTTCCTCACAAGCGGCTCAAGAACTTCTTTCAAAAACTGAGATTCTTGCAGAATCAAATCGTTCTATCAGCCGAAGCTTTAGGGAAAAAATACTAAAACTCATTAAAAAATATTAGCTATTTCTGTATGTTCTACAGATTTAGAACTACTTCCCATGCCAGCTTGAGGCCAGAGAAAAGAAAATCTCTGAAATAGTTTCTGAAATACAGAACTTCTTTCTCTAATGTGTGTATTGCCTGCTGGACAGGAGATTTCATATACAATTAGATAACCTGCAACGAGGAGGCAAGACTTGAAGCAAGGGCAACAATGAGCTTTTGAAAGTTGAAAACATGGCTTGGAGAAAGTCTTCAAAATTACTTTCAATAGTCAAAAAAATCAATGCCAGCAACACTTTCACTGAACTTAGTTAAATCATCAGAAATTTCTAGCAACCTTTTTTCCCCAAAACAAATAACAACCCCAAAAGATAGGAGGTCTCAAACACAACTATGTATTCAATATCAAAAAATCCACAGGGAAGAGGTAAGGGACAGACTCTCACTTTCCCATAGACTTCTGTCATTGCTGTAGCAGGTCACAAATCTTCCAAACTGCCAGTTATACTCACTCCTTGTTTAAGAACAGTTTTAATTACTGCAATATGAAAACTACCTTTATGAAATATAGAGTGACTATAGGTGCTGAACGGGTTGTTATCTAAAACAAGAAAAGGAAACCACTTGCTGCTATACTTCTTATTCATCTCCTTATTCATCACTGACTCACATTCCTCTAAATGTCAGGAGCTAGGGGAGAGGCAGCTCTGTGTTCTCAGGCTGACAACAGCAAACTCTCAAAGGCAGCAGCATACAATCAAAACCTGGTCATGCAGGATTCCCTGTCCAGGGGACAGAAGTGACTGTTATCCTGAGACCTGTCGATTTATCCACAAAGAAGTCCTTTCCAGATGGGGATCCTTCAGTGAGGTGGCAGGTGTGGTTTTGGGGCTCTTCCCCAAAACTTGTTTTTACTCTGCAATTTAGACATGAATCAGTAAAAATTGCTGGTTGGGAGATGCATCTCCATAGAGAAAAGGCAGATTGTTTTCTCTTTTTCACAAGGAACAATGGCTGGAAACACAGGTACTGGACAGAGTAAGACTCAACAAATGATTACAATTGAAAGAGGTACCTTTTGGTTACCACAGTAAAATGGTACACAACCTTGGCCATTAGAAGATAAGACCTGCTTGTTCATTAACTGAGAGAAGGGCCTTGTCCAAAGATTACATCAATGAATCAAAGTGATATGATCACTCCAATGTGGTTTTAATTGCACAGTCACCAATGGAATAAAGGTGATTCTTCCCTCTAGGGCATAATCTACCTTTATTGCAGTAACTGCATCTAAGGTATGACTAAGCATTACTGTGTAATTTTAATAAAACATAACAAGTCAGACTAATCCATCATACCTTAAAAACTAGGAGCTCTCTTGCTGTCAGTTCAGTCCCTGTCAAATGTCAATATATAGAACAGCTGCTGAAATTTTTATGATATATAAATCATGCTTATTCAGACATCTCCTTAGACACAGCCAAGGTCGTCTTACTTGTACAAACTCCTGACTCAGAAGCCAGATTATTACTTTTTAAAACTAAGAGAAAAAAACTGCATTTGATTATTAGATTTTCATGATTATACTCCAGCGTGCATCCTATTTATCACCAGACCAGGGAGAATATAGGAAAATGTATGCTCTTCATCTCTGAAACATGCTTAGGCATGTTCCAAACCAAAACATAACAGATAATGTCAGTTGAACAAATCAAGAAATGATGAGCTAATGTGAGGAAACCAGACTACTCATGAGAACTACCATCCAGTTTTCATCCACAGCAAGAATGTCTCAAGGTCTCTTTCTTTTTTGTCTTCAAAATCATGAGTTTTCTTGCCCACAGTGGGTAGTTCAAAGGCTATTTATTTTCTTTCTTTCTCTAGATCTCTAACTGAAATCCACGCTGTTTATTATTCCACCCTTATTATTCCAATAGCAACTGGTGAAAAAACAGGAATTTTCAGGACTGAGCATACAAATGACCATTAAAAAGCCCTTCAGAATCATTCTCCAGAAGAGCCTAGTTCTCTCTCTTGACTGTATCACCTCTACCAATCTCTTCTTAGAGAGAATAGCCTTGAAACATTGCCCCTAAAGATACTTTTAGCAAGCTAATCCCTCTTTTTACAAATTCTAACCCAGCAAATGATCACATCTTCTCTTCTAAGCAGCATTTAATGCTCAATTCCTATACACATCTGAAGAACCCAACACCATTATTGGATAAATACAGTGGATTCTAGGCACAAGCAAACATATACACAGTTGCACACAAAGGCACATATGAGGGATATACTTGAGGTAAAAGCAAATAGAAATACTCCCTGGTAAAGGTTTCTTTCTGCTAACAAAAAGGAACAAAACACCAGTCCAAAATGACTAATCTGCCTGCCAATGGCTGGAGTCTTTAGATGCTGCTACACCTCAGTAAGTTGGTGTGCGGTTGCAAAATTTGTCTGATGGCTTCCAGGGGACCTACTGACCATACGTAATGGTATTTACCTTAAATGTTCCATGTAACATCCATTTGCCATCAAGAAGTATATGGGAAGCAGCTACTCTGAAGCTTTGAAGGGTGCTGCAGAAGCTTCACTGCTTCTTTCATTAAGGTTTGTCAAGGTGGTGCCCTGGTTCCCATCTGGACTCCTCCGTGGGCAATGGCATAAGCAAGGGGGATTATGCTGACGCAAATAAGAAATTCCTCCATTTAAGACATTTGGAAAATGTCCATCTGAAAATCCATAAAGACATACCTACATCCAACAGACCACTGTGAGTCTGAATCAATCCACATCACTCAAGAATGATTTTTACATATTAAGCTCACAACCTGGAACTACAGGATATAAATAAAACCACAGGATAAGATCATTATACCAATCATTCTGTTATACATGGGAAGAGACAGCATTACAGACAGAGATTTAGAACTTCTCCATTAAACTTCAGTACTTAACATTTCGTATCTGCACAGTGCTTTAGGGGACAGAACATACACAGGAAAGTTAAACTTTTGTTTGGTTAAAAAATACCCCACTAGTTTCCCCTTGAAACTACCATTAGCCATTCATTGCTACGCAGTACATTTATCAAGTGAGGGAAAAACCACCAGGCCTAATGCCCTAAAGTTTGCACCATCTAAAGCAAAGCTCTGAAAGTCATGCTTAGAGAGAAGAGATTGTTCAATGCCCTCTTATACTGTGTGATTGTCACAGCTCACGTTATAATTAATCCCATTTGCAGGCATCAAGACGAAAATGTTGTGACTTCAGAAACCATCAGCCACCTGCACCATACACTGGCTTCAGTTTGTTTTGCAGGCACTTGTTTCAGATAGAGACTTTCTTCGGGTGTACTCGGCTTCAGTCAGAGCACCTTCACTTCTGAGTGCTCCTTCAAAGACAAACGTTGAACAGGCCTGTTCCTTCCTCCTGTGGACTGAATGGATTCTTTGAGGAAATGGGAGTATTAACTGTGATACAGCTACCCTTTATTTCAAATTCTTTCACAAAGAGATCACTGCTTCTGGGACCCACAGGCCCACGTATTATTCACAGACCACACACTGGGAGGAGATGCATTGACCTCAGGTCTCTTACATCACCATTAGTGTTACTCCACCCAGGATCTGAATAGTTCATTTGGATGAGGTTTCAGAAGTTATCAAGAGCAGCCTGCATAATAAGCCACAAATTAGGGCTGATTCAGTTTTGAAAGTCTAAACAGTGCTCCAAGAGTCAAAGAGGCCAAACTTTCCTTAGGTTTCTTTTTGGTGTTTGTTTGGGGTTTTGTTAATTCATATTCCCTGTTTTATTGCCTGGTCACAAGGAAATGAGACAAATCTTTCATCTGTACTCATTTATCTCATCTACCAGTTAGAGGAATCATACAAAAATCCCTTCTGGATGACATGGCCTCCTGAATTCTACAAGCTGGACGGGAGACTCTGCACAGTCTCCGGAGCCAGACCGCAGGGCTCTCCAGCTGAAGCAACACAAAGCAAGGGAGAAATTACTAAGGATTCCTTCCCTTGACACTGGGGATCCTTCGGGTGGATGGATGACAGGGTAACCCACGTTACACAATGAATCCATGTCCTTCCCAGAAGAGGCCTGTCAGGCGTGGTAAGCAACTCCATGGATTGGGAGCAGACACAATAATGTAGAAAGCCTTTGAGCAGCAGAATGAAGGACTGCAGCCCAGCCTTGAATGTCTGCTAAATTAGACTAAAACCAGAATGTCACCACGATTGAGGGACCTGGCTTCCATGTCCCCACCTCTTCAGATGTACTGAGCACAAACCTAGCAAGACTGAGAACCATGCTTTTGGGTTTTCATTACTCAACCCACTTATCCTTTCATGTGCCCATAGGACAAAGGGTGGAAGTAACAGAGAGGGTTAATGGCTTCACTACAGTTGACTGGCGTTAAAGCCGGGGCAGATGTGGGCTTTAATTAGAAAGCAGCTGCACATACATAAACCACAGCAATCTTAATCCAGAGAGTGACAGTGTGAATACAGACCTCTTGCAAAAGCACATACCTTTAATCTGCATTTGTCTGTGTTTTTAGGGGGAAGGGGTTTCAGCAGAATTCTATCCAGGAGCTCACAGGAGATAGAAGGAAAAAGTACATATGTGTCTAAAAATCAGAAAAGGGTACTAAGAATGTAAACAGAAAAGAATAAAAATAACCACATAGATCAAGTTACTCAGCACCAAAACAGAACAGTAAAGTTTTCCATTACCTTTCACAGAACAGAGCTCTCCCACTCTGAGCAAGACTCCAGCTGTTCTTCTGGCTTTCCCCTGGGCATTGATTATGCTGGACATCCTGTGAACCCCCCAAATCTGGCAATTATATCTAGAACATCCCATCCCTTTAGGAATTCAGGTACCCAATTTGCTAGAAATGCTGCAGAGGAGGAGATCATGAACATCAGGTTTACTCTGTTAATTTTTACCATGGTTCATTGGGTGGAATGTGGAGGCTCCCTTCTTGGGAAGCAGAGAGCGCACAGGGAGCATGGCCAGAGAAGCCAGGCAATACATATTCCCTTCCCATCTGCAGGCAGCAGCAAACCCCTGCAAGCTGCTCCCTGACAACAGCATGAAAAGGAAGTTAGTTAGGCCCAGAAAGTCCATTAAGTCTGAAGTCCACAGGCTTGTTCATCCTATGTGTAAGTATATGCCCAGGTACTCCAGAGAGAACAACTTTTTTGGCACTCCTCAGTGTCCAGGGAGGAGGGTTCATGTCCTGCCTCATCATACGTGGACTGCATACGCACTGTAAATGGGTGCAATGCACTTCATGTTGTCAGCTTTGCTCATCCCTAAGGCTCTAGATCTTTAATGGGATTTGAAGGTAGAGAAGAGAGTAACTAGGCTGGGAATTTATGTATCTCAACATACACTCCAGTAAACCATCGCCCTTTCCGTCTCGAGTGATTGTCCATATGCAGTCTTAGTCTTAGGATGTTTACTGCCTACTAATGTTCCCACTCCACCAGTGTAGGTTCCTTGGATGAGAAGCCCCTGGCTCTCAAAAAGAAATAGAAAGACAGAGGACAGTCCTATCAAGAATTACAGCAGCCCCAGAAGCTCCTGTAATAGCACATTGTGCAGTGCAAAGAGAGAGCCACGCGTTGGCTTTGCAAGCTGCATGCCTCATGGACAAGATGAGAGCAGTTAGTTCTCTCTGGCACTCCCATAACAGCTCTGACATACCTGATGGCCAGGCAAAGCATTCTTCTGACAGTGTCAAAAGGCAGAGATGTCTTTAAAGAGAGTTGCACTGGGTTTGCATGGCAAGGTTTTGGTAGTGGGGGACTACAGGGGTGGCTTCTGTGAGAAGATGCCAGAAGCTTCCCCCATGTCTGATGGAGCCAATGCCAGCCAGCTCCGAGATGGACCCACCACTGGCCATGGCTGAGCCCATCAGGAACAATGGTAGCGCCTCTGGGACAATGTATTTAGTGTGTGTGGGGGGGACATGACAGGGGGGGAAACTGCTGCCCTGCAGCCAGGAGAGGTGACTGAAAATCCATGAGAGAAACAGCCCTGCAGACCCCAAGGTCAGTGAAGGACGGATGAGGTGCTCCAGGCACCAGAGCAGAGGTTCCCCTGCAGCTTGTGGTGCAGACCACGGTGAGCCAGGCTGTGTCCCTGCAGCCCAGGGAGGTCCATGGTGGAGCAGATCTTCACCTGCAGCCCAGGGAGGACCCCGTGGGGAAATAACTGGTAATAATTCTAATATTGGCTTTTGTCATTTTTCAGCTCTAATAAAGTGCCTATATCCACACTGATGAGGGACCTGATTTCCAGAACCACTGAGTGTCCAGCAGTTTCTGTGGAAACTGCTATATAAAAATCTACCCTCTCACAAGGGACTAAATATGCATTTGAACAGCTAAAGCTTGGCCACTGTTATTGATATTTTGGTTTATACATCATAACGGCTGGGGATGGTGCAAGGCTGACCAGCAAAGTGAAGTGGGATTATCACAGAAAGCCAGTATTAATTGTATTATTGTGAAGGCCAGGGTTGGTAACCACTTACGTGCAGGCTGAGTATTAAAGGAGAAAACTCCAGCAAAACCTGACAGATTTTCTTCGCTGCAGCCAGGTGTGGAGGGGGAAGCAGAAGAAAACAGATGTTCACAGAAAGGAAAAAAGGGGGGAAGGAAAAGCGGAGGTTAAACATTCCTCTGACAGATTGATGGGCTGAAATAACTCAGGATGACAACATTTTTAAGTTCCTTAGGCCTGCTAGTGGAGAATTTTGTCCCTTGTCCTCACAACTGCTGCAAGGCAAAGTGCTAGAGTTATGGGTGTTACTGCCCCAGGAGGCTGTAAGGTGTAGCCCCAGGAGAGGACACCAAATGGTTCCAGTCTCTGACATCTTCCTTCAGTGGCTGAGTCGAAGAAATAAAACCCATTTCCAGAGATTCTTTACAATGGAGTGACAGCTTGGCAAAGGATGACACTGAGGCACTCCCCCGCAGTGTTCACACAGAAGCATTGTGGATGTGTCCTTTTATCACAGCCTTGAAGGCAAATTCTACACACAGTTATAACAGAGTAAACCTGGAGGATGGGTGTGGATTTCATGGATTTGGAGTTCCTCATGATTAGTGCTACTGAGACTGACACTGAGCAGAAACCAACGCTTTATAAAGGTAGATGAATCTGGAAATACACTTACATAGTCCTTACTGGGACCACTGCTTAATGAAGGTTATGATTCACCTTCCATTTCATTTATGAACATGTACCACGTTTCCTTCATTCCCTAAATATGTCAGTGATGGCTGCTGGCACTTGTGGGCACAGAAAAATAACTAGTAAAGTAAAATACTGCAGCTTCTTCAATTCAACCTACCCGCAGAGATTAAGCTTTTCGTGTGTCCGTGCTCTGGGGACCAGTTGCCAGCACCTGATACGATGCTGGCAGACTCAGAAGCAGTGCAGGAGTCACTGGCATGGAGTGAGTTAATTCTACTACCTCCAAATGAAATCCTTCTCCCCCAGTCTTTAGCTACAAAATAATGTGCTGTGGCCATTTCCTAACATCCATATTATGCTGCAGCTACTTTTTCACAGGCCTCCTTTGCACAAAGTACATTAAAGTGGGGAGTGATGGGAAGGTCAGATTTGTTTTGGAAAAGTCCAAAAGCTCTTTTTGCAGCACAGTTATTAGGAGGACTGTGAGAAGGCCCAGTGGCAATGATATATAGATAAACATCTGCATTCCTTACATACCACAATCATTTTTGCCTCAAGTAGAACTTCACACTTCCAATGTTAAACAGATTGTGCATGTGTCAATTAGACACCCAAATTCTCTCTCCCCGTTTGGTGTCAGGTATCCATTTGATAATTTGCTTTTACATTATGAAGAGCCACGACTGACTCTATGATCCTTCTTTAGATTTGCCAAAGCTCTCTTGCACGCTGAGCAAACACTTAGTCCCTTACAACACTGTATGAGCTGACTCCTTAGTCAAAAAGTATTCCACTACCTTTGAGTTACATTGCAAAGATCCCCAACTATTTTATGTGCTGTCTACTTAAAAAATAAATAAAGATTGAATTACATTCCTGAGCCCAGGATCCTCTTGCACTATACAAATGTAAGTATTTAATTTGGCTTTCCCTGTTTATGTTAGTTTGTTTTAGTTGCTCTGTGTCTTACTCAACCACAAGAATGCAGTATAATTGGACTTATTCAGTACTGTGTGTCTTTGGCTGCTTTTTACTTCCCAGAAGTCAAAAAAAGGAGAAGGTTTTTAAAAGAAGGTCTAAAAGTGTTTTTTGTTCTTTAGTTGTGAAACTAAAAACTAGACAAACAACCAAAAGAAATTTCATACCGAGCGCCTGCAAATAAAGGCATAGAGTTAAAAAATGAACTGATTGTATCACTGGTGAAGGGAAGCAGACTGCCAGCCTGCAGAGGCTGAAGTCTGCTGCTCACCCCTGCAGGAACACATGGGAAATCAGAACTGTGTGGTACTTCCTCCAGAACTCTTTTACCAGCGTAAGTTGGTTTATGGCAGGTACAGGGGAGAAGAGGAAGACACCACGCATCAGACAGTGATGGGGTGACCTTCCCTGGGGAAGGTTGTTCCAGCCAGCAAGAACTGGGAGGTACCAAGAATCTGTTTGAGCTCCCACTGTAGGAAATGGAAAGGCTGCTGCTGGGTGTGGAAGGAGCTGCTGCAGGTGGCAGGAGAGGCTCAGGTGGTTGTCTCAGCACCCCAGCAGCAGGATGGACAATACCAGTCCCATGGCTCCTTCACTGGGAATGGCCATAGTAGGTGTCAATAGATTCTGATTCCGGTGGGGTTTGTTGGTCTTTCAGCAAATAAACTGTCAAAGGTTTGACACCTACTGAACTGCTGACTTTCCATCCATCCCATCATTTCATTAAATACAGACCAATTCCTTAATTTAGCTTTTTTAAACCAAAGAGTTTTGAAAGTACAGGCTGTTATTTTTATTAGCAGATATGACTGACAAAACACAAGAGGACAGTTGGAGCATATTTGTTGCTGGTGTAAGCCAGTTCACCCCACTGGATTCAACAGTACGAGGCTAATTTGCACTTCTTTAGAAGGTGGTCTTGGTTTAGTAACTTAATTTAAAATGGTTAAATACTTCTTTTTTATCTGAGTCCAAGAAATTTGCATCAACACCAATATCTACTATGCCTAAGTAGTGATATTCATTCAGTATCTACTGCACCCAAGTAATGTCAATCCTCACATTTAGAGAGGATCTTATGTCTCAGCTCTTCTCTGACAGGTTTCTCCTTTCCGCACTCAGGAGTAAGAAGCAGGTTCGGGGGGGCAGCCAAGTAGGGTGAGGGACCATCTCTGACCATGCAGGAAAGAAATGCTGTGTGACCATCAGGCTCTAAGGGAAAAGGGGGAATCCTGTAGGCCATCAAGCAGGATTGGAATTTAAAGAAACAACCCTGGCCTTACAGATTTTGAAGGGCATCAGTAGACCTTAGAAGTTGCAGGGACAGCATCTGGGAGAATACGGAAGAAACTTTGTGACTGGTGTTACTGTTGGTATCTTCCCTTAGATTCGCACCAGTTTACAACTACATAAAGATTCCTTCCCTACGAAGACAGGGACGATTCTCCTACGAAGCGTGGTTTGTCTGGCAAGATAAATGCTGCAAAGCACTTGCTCACTTCCAGTTCCACATCCAGCTCGCCAACAGCTCCTCAGTGCAAAGTGCACGGTCAGGGTCGGGGCTGGAATGTGAAGTCCAGCCCTTCCCAGGCACAGGGAGCGTGCCCAAGAGCTGAGGAGATGCTTTTGCAGATGCTTTTGCCTGTTTCTATGAAATGTGTAAAATGAACAACCACCAAAATAAATCTCCACAGGAGGCTGAAAGCAGCAGTATCCAGAGCAACTATAGTCAAATATTCACAAGGAACTCCCAATTTGGAGATGTTCTTAGTTCATAGATGCCTGATAAAGATGTCCCATCCAGCATCCCCAAATCAGTTGCCATATTTGAAAAGCCTGATTTTCTTACGCTGACTTCTTGTCAGCTGAAAACCATCACCCTTCTATGCCACAAAAAACTCTATCAAGCCATAAAAGGCTCAATCATTTTAGTGAAACTAAAGGAATTTCAAATCTTTCCACTTCATAATCGTTTATAATTGAAAATCAGGTTGTACAAGTCTTTGAAATGAAAATTTATTGTAAGTATTGTTCTAGTGCTTTATTGTTTATGAGGACTGTCAACAAAACTGATTCTATACCCGGTGTTAAAGTGCATGTACAGCAAGCATTGCATTAGGAAAACAAGGAATAGCCAAAGAGGAGCCACATAAAGCAGAGGCACACCCTTCTGAGACAGGATGAAAAGCAACACCCATAACTTAAGAAATAAATAATTCATCACAAATTTTATGCCTTACTGTTCTCTGTTCCAGGGGCCAATGCACCAATATTTTGCAGATGCCATCTACCGGGGAAGCAGGAAAATGAATTAATTGTATATGATTTTCATGTAGAAAATAAAATAAATACTCCAAAAATCTCATCATTTCTTTCTTTATGCTTTAGCTGTTGCAAGAAGAAAAGTGACCAAGGCAACTGCCTCTTAAGCATTCATAACGAGCCAAAAAGAAACAGGGGAAATGTAGACACGTGAATGTTAACATCACAGAGTCAGCAATCAAAGTAGAAACAGCTTTTTTAGTTAAACCCTGATCACAGAACTGAGAAACCACTGATATCCATCAGAGCACCACAGTTAAACTCAGTGATGAGATGCTCACAGCCCTGAAGGTGCCAGACCCGTTGTTTATACAATGCTGCCCTCTAGCAACTGAAACCAGCGCACCGGATTCGTGAAGGCTTTTCTCAGAACACAGGTTGTCTTTGTCTTTTGTTGTTTGCCACATCTGTGCTTCAAACTGCATTTTAAAGCTCTTATTCGATATATTTTCTCCACTGGTTGTGTTTCTCCTTGTGCTTCAAACTGCATTTTAAAGCTCTTATTTGGTATATTTTCTCCACTGGTTGTGTTTCTCCCGGCTAAAGAGAAACAGCGAAATTGGCTACTTGCTTGTGAGGGTGAAAGTTAAACATTTGGAGACAGCTCCTGCTTTATAAAGATATAGATGTATATAGAATCATAGAATCATAGAATAGTTAGGGTTGGAAAGGACCTTAAGATCACACCTGGCCAATCTTTGCTCCATTAGACATTGTATTATCAGGGAATCTGGTTGCAGCCCTTTGCTTACTCGGAGCAAGCTGCCCTACAGGAAACAGCCTGGTGTCAGTGAACTCAAGCAGGGGGTCTACATGCTTCCAAAGACCTAGGTAATATCTTCTCACTTTTAATAGACCTACATGTACAGGGCACATCCCAGTTCAAGGCTAGAACTATAAACCCAACCACACTAGATAACACTCATGGGGTCTGACCCATCCTGACCCATTCTGCTTCTTGACACATTCCCCCCGTAACTTGTGATCACTCTCAGCTCCTAACTCAAACCACATGGGAATTAAAATGCCAATAAAATACATATTCATTGACATGAAAAAGAAAATCAATAATTTTAAGGGCAGTTATAAAATAATTAGTTATAATTTTTGTTTCTTTGACACATTTAAATTCCTAAGCCCTGTGTTGATGCTCAGGCTGTGGCTAGTAAGGCATGAAAGCACATGCTCATCACTATAGTGCCCTGAACAGCACCACTGGAGTCAGTGTGAGTTACAGACTTACAGACTTCTCTGAATGCCTGCCCTGAACAGAAGTTAAGATTCTGATCTGTAATTGAGTTGAAAGCCACTGAAAAAAGGCTTCATTTAGAAAATCTTGTTCAAATTAAAACGAACCCAAACTGGCTCCAGACCTAAACTGGAGAGAAACATAATTAAATATTCTGATTAAATGGCTTCCATGATTACAAAAAATAAATAAACACAAGTTTTCTGTTTAAAACAAGAAAGAAAAAGAAAGCCCCATGTCAGGGAAAGCATCAGAAGTGCTGCCAAAACAAGGAAGGTGAGCTGCTGGCAGCCACTGGGCTAAGGGACCCGTTTCAGCTACTTGTAAGACCAAAGTGGCCTTTGGAATGATGCAGATTGGAAAGTCATAGCAAAGGAAAGGTCAGACATCAACAGCAGCATACCTCAAAAGGCAAAGAAATCTGTATTTTACACCATACACTCCCTAAAGACCTCACAAAAGATCACTGCTCTCATGTGAATTCAGTTGAGCTGAGGAAGCATTGAGAGGAAGACACCAGGAAGATGCACTTGACTCCCTGCTTCTCTCCCAGCTGAATTAGACCCCCACAGATTGTAGCACCCATAGGCTGGGGACCCAGAATGGCCACACCAACCTACGTGTCCTTCTTCCCCTTTTTTCTCAATGTCTTTTGTACACAGCCCAAGTGGACGTGGCATCACTACCCGGAATAGCACATTTGCACTAGAAAATCTAGTGGCTGTGCGTTTGAGGAGGCTGTTGTACTGCCCAAGCAGGACAGTAGTATCAAACATTCAATAGACATACAGGGGGCAAAGGCCTGGCAATGTATCTGCCTCAGGAACAACAGGATGCTGAAATTTCATTTTACAGTAATCTGCTGCCCTGCATCTGCTGCAAACTCCACATTAAACTCCGAGCGTTTCCACTAACCTCTTCCCCATAAACTTAAACCCTGGGAGGGGTTTCTAAGTGACACCACTGAGAAGCATGGTGCAGTAGTGGAAAAATGTGTTACATGGAACAAACCAGTAGATTAAAACCTCCACCTCTATTTCTCCAAACAAATACTCTTTTCCATTAGCCATAACACAGGAATCCTGTACCACGGTCTTCGAGGCCGATTATAGAATCATAGAATCATATATATAGAATCATAGAATTATGTGCAACTGCTTTTAAATATTACTTTGGGGGTTCTCTTTTGAATTAACCAATGGGACAGTCTTAAAATACCACCAAATTATTTCCCTTAATATTAATATCAACACTTTCTGAACTGTTCAGCTTCTTGACCGCACCCAACTTGCTGAAAGGTCAGAACTGGATCCACCAGGGATTCACACTGGATAATTTTTCTATGTGTTACAACCAATAATTGTCAAACAGCACAGTTACGTCTTGGGTAGGATTCTACAGGCCTCAGGCTAAATTCCTACTGTAGCCAGATTTTTCTTGAGAAAAGACCAAGGGATTAAACTGTTGAAGGAAAAGAATAATTTGATGGAGCCCTGCTGGCCAGTTTACACATCACATAAAGTGGTGTTGGAAGTGGCAGGCTCTTTGGACAGGAATGGAAGAACTATCTTACCCGGTTAGACCTCTGATTCAGCTATTGCAAAACCTTGTCTCTGGAAATCCGAAGTTGGTGTAAGTAGGAGGAGAGGAGAAAGCCCCAGTACTGAAGATACCTCAGAATAGTACTGAAGTGCCTCAGATATGAGAATTACACTTAATGAAAAGAATGGTTCAATACAGTCCTACTGCAATGCAAACTTAGCCTCACTGGTATGCTCCAGTGCTTTCCTGAGTCAAGATATTAATGAACACAATGTTTCCTACAGACAATACTATCTAAACCAAGAAATACAAAACTTCAGGAGTACATGTAGCCACAGGAGATGTTTGACATCTTCACTTTTCATAGCAAAACCACTGTAAGCTGATAAAAATACCACTGCCATGGAGAAAACAGATCAAATAGCCCTGAGGGACAGAAAAGGTAGCAACAAGTCTCTGAGGTGAAGGGCAATGTTGGGATGATGGTACACACTGTGAAACCTTCCTGACATTGCATTTTATTCCTCTTTATTCCTCTTTGTTTGCATTTTTTTTAATGTGGTTTTGGACACTTCCAACTTTTCCCAGTTTCCAAATGTACCACAAATCAGCTATAGACTGAAAAAACCCACATGCCTGGGCTCCAGACAGGACCCTGATACGTTCTTCCTGAGCAGCTCTTGACAAGTCATTTAACTTCTCTACTCTGTTTCTTCTCTACTATAAAATCAGTACCCTGCCTCAGAGGGCTCCTGTGATACTATTTGTTAGGCATACTTTCCCAGGATATTTAGACAGTCTGACTGCAGGCAGCAGAGATACAAAAAGCATGTTTAAACAAGAGGAACCTCTAAGCCACCTTAAACAGCATCACTGCACTGGAGACAGACAATGATTATCAGGCAAGAGAAAGGCAGTGCAGCAACTGCAATAGCAAATCTTCCCCACTGTGAACATACTGGACAGAAGGACACTGATGGGTTTCAGGCTGCAGCTGGCTTGCAAGGGAACCTTTCCTGATTTGTACATTTCAGTGTAAAATCAAGCCCAACAATAAGGCCCTAACTCTTTTCACAGGAGCCCAAGCATTTAGAAACTGGGCTAACCACAGCTACGAGATAAAGTATCTTTCCCTTTCGTCACTGTGAAGCTCGTCTCACAAAAGGATATACCAGTTACCTAACTCAACTTCTAGACTCATCTGAAATGGGTACGTTTAGAAAGAATTATTTGAATTTACAGCTGTACAGTGCTGAACCAGGACCATTTGGCTGTTTTCCCCAATATCAGGAGTAAAACTTCTGGTAATGGAGACATCAGCATCCAGGAGTCAGTTGTTTTGAAGTATCCTGGTTTATACCATTGTAAGGCCAAACTGAATGCTCCATAGCATGGGAATGATAGTGCATTTGGTGGTTGCTAATAGCAATTCCTTACTATGTTCTCTCACTTAAATTGCTAAAGTGAACCTGCAATGCTCAGGCTAAGCAGATGCAGGATGTATCAAATGAGTACCTTAGGGCAAGGAATACAGTAAGATGTGACATTATAAACTCAGGGAAGCAAACTATATCCTTCACATACTCTGCTCCCAGACATTGCTGAGGCAACTGGTGATTCTTTATGTCTCATGTGAGACATCACCAGTAGAAACCTCTGGAACTAGTCATTAATCAAACAAAAGCACAGCACAGAGTTAGACGTTTTGAAATAGTGCCAAAAGCAGTTGTGGAACCTGCAATGGCAACTGATGAGAAACTCAGTGCCCAGAGAGGGGGCAGGGTTTGCCTTTCCTCTGGTTTGGGGTTTTTATTTGCTTTTTCACTGATTGTTAAAGAACCTTTACAGGGATCTCACAAAATCTTCCAGTCAGTCCTCTGGAGAAGAAAATCCATTTTACAAACAGTTCCTATTACACTGGCATCTTTCCTGTAGTTCTACAGGATGAGACTTACCCATCCCAACAACAGGTTTCCAACTAAAGAAGAAAACCGAAATACAGGGCAACACTCCTCTTGGCAAGGACATGGGGATTAAAAGTGGGTTTTAATCACAAAGGTGAATGTTCCAGACAACAGGGCAGAAAGGCAAAAAATGGAAGAGAAAACAGGAGTGTAGAGCTGCTGGTAGGCAACAGCAAGTCAGCCTCATTAGCCATAGCTAGAATAGGAGACGTATTGTAGCAAGCCTGTGTGAATCAGTTGTGAGCTGCAGGAAGGGGCTTTCCAGCTTCCTGTCATATAATGAAGTATTTTGCCCAGTTCTGCACACTAGATAATAGCAGGGACCGCTGTACTGGAACAGGGAAAAGGCAGTTGCAGTAATCAAGGCCATTAGCCTCAGGCTGCCTTATCCTATCAAACCCAGACCCTTCCTGTTGAAAAAATCCAGCTAGACACATTCTTCAGGGCACTAACACTTATGATATGCCCTGGGACACTAGTGATGCCTCTGAAGACATAGCAGAAGGCAAAACCATCCATATTAAAAATAATGCACAGTCAGAGAACCTGCCATTCCAACCAGAAGTTATTTACCATATCATACTGAGCAACAGATTGTCCTAAGATCCAGCGGATCTAATCTTCAGGCTTTTAGATTGGCATTTTCCAAACTGCTGTTTTGAATTGTCCCTTAGTATCAAACTAAGCATCTAGGGGCATATTACATGAAAGGCACCACAGAAGAAGGTAGATTCGATACCTTAAACAAAAGGGGAAAAACCTTTTAAACACCCCAAGGAACTCCCAGTTGTTTTGATTCAACAAATCCAGTTTAACCCCACATTATTAAGCTTTGGTAAAAATACTTTGGTGTTGATTTGGTGATAACAGAGTAAAAACCAGGAGTTTTCCTACTGATTTCAGTGGGACCAAGATTCAGTCAATGATCCCTCATGTTATTAAAACAGGGATTTTCTCCAATCAGTTAGTCAAGGTATTATATTAATATAATGATCAGCTTGTTTTGACTTCAGAAAGATCTCACATGAGGTTTGGTCTGTTTTTTTTAACCCCAAGTTACTTCAGGTAAGCTCATCCTTAACGTTTTCATACTGCAGTGTGAGGTGCTGTGTTCCTTCTCTACCCACTGATCTTACCAGGCCCGGCAGTTGAGGCTGTTGCTTCAAATCATGGTCACAGTTCTGATAATGCAAAATGTCACTTTTGTACCAACTCTAGCATTGTCCCAAAAAGATCACTGTCTGTCAATCCACTGGAGATGTTCCTACATCAGTGATCTACATGTGCCAGACATAATTCTGAAGTTCTGCTCCAAAGAGTTCCCTGAACAAGAGACTGTCCAGTAGGAAAAACTGGTGGCATCCTGCCCAGCGAAGTGTGTAAAACATTTACCTGCACTCCTGGTTTATTCTGCTGAACAAGTTTCTGTAATGGAGTTCTCATCTGCAGCCACATTAGTGACTCGACTGCACTGGTAGGGACAGAACTTTGTTCCTCCAGATGCACGAGCGCCTACAAACAAGGACTCTCAGACGTTACTGGATGCTGAAATCCAAATCCTGATGTGCATAATGGCAAGCCATTTATTGGTCATACTAGGCTATACAGCTAAGTCAGCCCTGGTGGGATAGCACTAGTTTTGGGTACTTCTCCCCTTCTGCCCAGGGAAATCAAAGATGAAAGCCAGTACTATGCTTACACTGGGTGCTCAGGCAAAATTAAAGTCATATGATACTAAAGAAATGCCTGAAGAAGAACAAGAGCATTCAAACATTTAGCTCTTGGGAGTGTGTTACATAATTTAGAGGTATCATGATATAAAGCATGATGGTTAGTGGAAGACGTACTTTCTCCATACATCTATTTGATAGGCACCATAAGTGTTAGTGGTTCGCTATAAGAATGATGATTGCATGCTAACATCTTTGTTTCCATGCCAAACCACCCATCTGTTCTCTGCTCACAACTCTGGCATGGTCTTTTCTTTTCACTTTTGCCCTATGTCATACTTCAGTTAAAACAAAAAATACAAAAAACTGCGTTATCTCATATATATAATTTATGATCTAGACTCTCAGTACTACTGAAATGCAACAAAGAGAGAATAGAACAAAGAGAGAATGGTTCAGAATACTAAGTTCCCAATTGCTCGAGATGTGGCACTGCTTTATTGTGTTGCATTAGCAACCTCTTCATAACAAGGAGAGACAAAAAGAGTGTTTGAATTAATGACCTCATTTGTGGGGAAAAAACCTCTCCTTTTTCAATGCATACTTCACTTGCTAACACACAGACACTAGCCTCTAATGATAGTCTTAGGCTCATATATCACTAGCAGTGTACCATACATGATGAATTACCAACTAACTGTCATGATTACTGGCTTGAGGTTTTATTAACTTACAAAAGGTGTCTACAGTCTTTTTTATTATCACTTGGTGCTTCAAACCCAGGAACAGAGGTTTGCATTAGGAGTTTTTTGGAGATTAGTAATCAGACTGCTTGAGGTCACCATGAAATTGATGAGATAATATATAGTAACACCAGATACGTAGAAGTACCTTTTGTCTGAGAGCAAATGCTGCAACAACAGTCAGCATTATTTAGGCCATAATTTGTAATACTCTGAATTTCCTTTTGGTCAGAAGTACTTCAGGAAGCGCCTGCTGGGGTTTAAATACAAATAAAATGATCAGACCACCTCAGGGATTGTCTACTCTTCTAGCTGGGAGAACAACACTTAGGATCAGAACAGCTAAAACTGTAGACAGGCCAAGAGACCTGACAATGGGCTTTTTTCTCCAAAACAGCTACAAAAGGGAAGCTCATAGTGAGGCATTTTCAGCTGCCCTTGAACGTGTGCAACTTAAATGCCTGTTTATTTTCATAGGACAAATGCTTAGCTCCTTAGCCCCACAGAATGTCACTCTGTGTGAAACTGCAGCAACTGGTATATAGTAAATACACTCGCACACATAGAGGTGTGCAAGGTAAAATCCTCAGCTAGTCTTACAGAAGCACATGAAGTGGACAGAACAACCAAGTGATCACACCCCACTATGGTTGAAGCACATAGAGTATTTTGTTCTCCCTATAGTATCTTTTTTGTCTGGCATATCCTAATAAAATGGTGTTAAAACAGAAGCACATTCTGAAGCAAGGGCACTATCCAGCTCCTTTCTCAGATGCGCAGTTGCTCTCCAAAGCAGCAGCCTCTCATAACCCAGTCCCATGTGGGTCGAATCTAACCCAGTTAGAGCACTGAAGCTTTTTCCCTTTTCAGTGTTAATACAAAGAATACTGGGGACCAGCTCTTAGTCCATGCTTTGCAGCTTTAATACTGCCCAAAATAGGTTACTGAGGATTGCTTTTGGTGCTACTTGGGAAACATAACTGATGTCAAGCCAATGTACCCAGCTTTGTGCCAACTGCTTCTTGTTTTCTCTCAGGGAAGTAAAAAGTGCCAGGGAACAAGCTGAGGACTGGGCTATGCTCTAGTGATCTGTGTAAGCACAACAAATCCATAGGGGACACTTACAGACCACAACAACCTGGAGCAGTCCTCAAGCTACTGTTACCTGTTCAGGGCACAGCATAGACATAGGAGTGTGTCCTCTGAGGCTGTGCCAAATGCTCTGACAATTCTTGATGTTTTGTCCCTAAGTCAGAAACTTTCCTCATGTGTTATGTTATCCTTCCTTCTTTCCTTGCTCGAAACTTTACCTGAGTTCCCTTTCACAAACAGCTTAAAAGGGGTATTTGACATATACCCAACACACAAGACCAGGCTTTCCAGAAGTTAGAACAGTTTCCAAGACTCTGCAAAACAACACCTTGTCCAACTGCTTTGAACTTTAGGAAACAGGGCACTGCTACAAAATATTGTCACTACATCGCAAACATGACAGTTGAAAAGAACTTTTTTTGGTCATATTTCCTCTTCTATCTGCTCTTGCAGAACTTTCTTCCATGCTGAACTCTTAAGGGTTAACTGGCATTGCGTGGAGGAGGGGGAAATCAGAGGTCAGCTCATGTTCTGACACCACTGAACTCACAAGTTACTCCTTAAGCATGTGGTTTCATCCTAGGTTCTTCCTGCCAGCAATTTCTCACTTTAATCATACACCCACAGCAACCCAGATCTTTAAATTCAGCAATTCTTTCTCAGGTTTCAGCAAGTCATTGGCAGCCTGAGCTATTTTTGGGATATTTTCTCTACTGCAGATGCAGCTCAGGAAAATGCAGGGAGCATGCTAAAGACCTGCAGCTATTTGCCTTGTACAATTTGCTCATTTCTCTTTATTTCTCTGTTTTCCTGCACCGATCACTTAAAGGACAATCTCTCTTGCAAACAAAATCCCCGGAGCCTGATTAGAGGGACCGAAGGCTCCCAGACACGGATTGCCTGCCAGCCACAGCACGGTAAGGACATGGACACTTTTGGCTAGCCTTGCATCGCAGCTTTTTCAGCTTTGCTGAACGTTTATTTGTGTCCATCGCTTCCAAATCAACACTGCTGGCATGGCAGGCAGTCTCCAGCTCCTGGTCTCCATTTTCATTCCCTAAAATCCTCAGCACTTGTAAGTAACACATTTATACTCACCGTTCTCTTTGTGTGTTCTAGAAATCAATGACTGACACTAATTTTGATCAGTTCCAGGGGTTGGGGGTTTTTTCCTTACATTTTAGCATCTTTTGGAGATCTGTAATTTGTAATCCTGATTGAAACTGTGGATATTTCTATTGCCTGGTCCTCCCTGTTTTACATATACTGTTAGTCTTATTCTTTAGCTCAGCCAATAAACCAGGGAATGGGTTTATGTACGGTAGATGGAAGCATTATAAAAAAGACTTGCTAGTGCTGATTTACCGTGATACACACAGATCTCTCTGGGCTGGTGTGCCAGCTCTGCTATAATACCTCTAAGCTGCCACACAACAGTGCGCTAACACTACAAAGACATATACAGCACAAAACCAAGGCAGCAGAGCGAGCTGTTCTAAAAATGAATAGGTTTTATCAGGCAGTTCTTCTCTATATGCTCACCCAGTAAGCTCTGCAAGAACGGTGACATTCCAGTTTCAGAGGACATACTGTTTTATTGAAATACTTGTAAGAATTGTTGAACATCCTCAGGGACATATTACTTATACATACTACTGCAGGAAGACAAACACAGTTCATGGCTAATGAATGTACAAACCAAGTCCTTGGAATCTCTGGTGACAGAAAGTAGAAAAAGGGCTTCTTTAGGTCCCTTCCTGCACTTCAGGCTTTTTAGAGAAACTGGAATTACTTTATGCCTTATCCTTTCATGTTCAGTAGTATGATGATTGCAGAGAATTCCCCTGAAGGCTTAATGTACATCATCCAACTATTTGACTGCAACTCAGTGTTTGTTGTTCTGTCAGGAGAGGGTTTAGAAAGCCTGACTTTGTGCTAGAGCTATGCAGGCCTTTAGATAGAATAAGCAATAAAATCTACCTGTGTCTGCTGCCAGAACAGACAAGAGCATACTGTACAGTGGTAGCCCCTAATATGCTTGGACATTACAGTGTGCAGCAGAAACAAAAGTTACCACAGCCTTTGAAACAGTCTTTTAGGAACTTACTCAAACTTCATCTTTCAACTTTTCAATATGGGAGAATTTCTTGTTCATTTTCTAGCTTGCAAATGTTTCCTGAGTGTTTTATAAAACCAGTTGGAAGGATGGGAGAAATGCTGTCTGTGCACGAGTGGACTGAAGGTCTTTAAGGCTTAATTTTAAGTACGGGAAAAGTTCTGAGGTTGATACGCAAAGAATGCAAAGAAAAGAAAAAGCCATGCAGGATATAACGACTTACAACTCAGAGCACTAGGAGAAAGAAGTGGAAACTTCAACTGCTATCAACAGACTTAGGATCAGGCTCTGAAAGTGGTATTTTTGCTTCTGAAAGCCTCTCACCAATTCTGAGACAGTTTCTTTAACACTGTCTATGTTGCTTCTGAACATAAGACCAGTTTCTGAGCCTGTCTTCAGTGGTGAATCTCCTCCTCAGTTCCACTGATGTTAAATTAGCCAAATGAAAAATAGACATCAACCCTTTAAACCTAAACTCCATTTTATACTCAATCCCAAAGGTTAACACTCAGCTTGCTGCAAATCTTGAGACCCAACACATTTCCCAGGGACTGCAGGAAGAAAGGAATCATTACAGCTGGATGTGTTTTATTAGAAGTTAGCAAAGCGTTTGATTGTTTACTGTTAACAGAGGAACCAGTAAGTCATTAGTCAAGTCACATTAGGTAAGATGCATGTAAATCTAGATCCCAGATTTCTCTCTCTCAAAAGAAGTTACTCTTAGCACAAACAGAAGTTGATTAAAGGAAGTTCTAGTGACAGGTCAGACTGTGCAGAACTGCTTGTTTTGGGAACTAAGTGAGAGAAAACTCACCCCAGTGATACACCTGTACAGATCAGTGGTACCATTCAAGTGGTGCTTGCTTGGGCTCCTTTTAGAAAATGTCATACTAAATTGTGCCATTGATGAAATTAATAGAAAGACAATTAGAAATGATCTGAATAGTGAAAAAGCAGATGCCATCAAGGCTATATTAACTTTTTCTTTTTAAACCGAACTGTTACATATAGGAGCTCTCTGGAAGCTGGAAACCACATCTCAGTTAGAGGAGGAATATAGACCATGGGGATTAGCAACTGTCCAGGTGTTCCTAACTGAGGATACACCCATGCTGTGTTAATACACTTTCTTCTGGTTGGTTTTGTGCATATACATTAACCCAGCCTCACACAAGATACTAAGAATAACTGACCCTATAAATGTACTAATTTATTATTCAGCAGCAGCTACAATGCCAGACACCCCATAACTCACACTTGATGGTCCTTACCTAGAGAAAGCTATATATAAAGGGCTAATGGATATCAATAAGGGCAATGGCTACAGTGGAACTCATGCTGACTTAGAGCAGAACTTGCTCCAGAGTTAGAACACGAGTCAAAACCACAATTATTCCTCCACTTGAGCAATCACAGAAGTAGGTCCCTCAATTTTAGTGACATCCTCAGACATACACTGGAGTTACAATACGTTACCGTGCATGGGCACAGCCATGGCAATTGGCCAGTTCTAGTCTCTTCACCTCTGAAGCAACAAACAGACAAATTTTGCTGGCACTATGTTGGGAGGAAGCATCAGTTTAGAGGAGGAATATCACAGAGTAACATGAATAAGAGGAAATGTAGTAGAAATTTAAGGCTCATCAGAGGCAGGAATAAGCAAATGAGGCAACAGCAGGGAGTGGCAAGCTGCAGACCTGAGTGTGAGGACGTAGGCACTGGCTTGGCTTGACAGGAATGGAAGTGTACCAGGACATCCTGGGAGGATATGGAAAGACACAGGCAGACAAGCAACACGCAGCTGCTTCCACCCAATGTGATACAGCTGAGAAAAAGACAAATCCACTAAAGATAAAGGCAATAGAGACAGTATAGCACTGATATAGGCATCCTATAGGTATGGGTGAGTCCCTGTTTGGAATATTACATAGTTCTTGTCACTCACAACACAGGAAGATCCATACTTCTTGTAACAACAGCCAGGGAGATGAGTGCTGTTAGTAAAGATATCATCAGAGAAATTGATTATTTAAGATGTATGACAATGTTGACCCAAGAACAAACAGATAAAATCAAACACAACAACTAGAATTAGGAGAATACACTGAAGCAGTGAGATGGGAGCAAGAATCCTATCTCTCTTTTTAAGATGGAGCAGGATCAATTGCCAAAAGCACTGTTATGTTTTTGCAAGTTGCTGCAACACTGTAATGGCTCCAGGACTGTTTTCTAGGTCACTGTCATACATGTTAATATAAGTGAGATAAAAATCAGCTGCTGGATGTAAATAGGTGCTATAATTTATTCTAGCAGATGTTGCTCCTGTTGACATCACTTGTATCTCTGTACAAAGCCTAAGATAACACTGATGTGATAACATCAGCCTCTTTCAGACACAAGAACAAAACTAGCACTTTCAGCTAGAGAAAAATGAACGGAGCAAACACAGTTTGTGTTGATATTCCGAAGAATCCATGAAATCCGTTAGGAGGCTGCACAGACTTGGGGATACCGGATGTATTTTAGGTGTGAACAAGTATCAAAAAGTTATTTCCCTATTAAGATTTCTCCTCTTTTGCTCAAAACCCAAGTTGACCTGGTAGTCCAGCAGGCTGCCCTCACTGTGGAGGGAGGGAAAACCAGAGCATGAGACCTTAATTCCTTTTTCCCCCAAAGAAAATGAAACTGAATGCCACATGGACAGACAGGTACAGTAATACAGACCTGGACTGATCTGTTTGACACCAAAGCAAGAGACCTCAGCACCAAGGCTAAGATTTTTGTCAAAAACATGTCAGAATATCATAACTCAGTTCCCATGTAGATTCCACAACTGCCACAGAGATTACAATATGTTTACTTGTGTACTCCAAAGGTCTTTTCGGTGGTATCAATAAAGACAAGTCTCTAAGTGGCCTTCAACAGAAATCAGCATTTCTGTTGCAATCAACCTTTTGAAATGGGTGGCTGTTCTTTTCAGGTTAACTTCGGGAAGATGTCCTTGCAAAATTTAGGACTGAAATTCCATCCCTAAAACTGGAATCAGTCACTGCAAATTCCATAATATTCAAGTATTTAAATTATCTTGTGATTCTTTACTCAGTGAGCTCTCCCAGTAGCAACAGGGAATACAATATATCAAAGAGATCCACCTAAAGACGACGTGTCTGAGGCTGCATAAAACTGTGGCCACAAGAAACAGATCAACTGCACCCACTGGGTAATTTTACCTTACCTGCACTGAAAAGAAGTAAACCCACTGGATGAAAAAAGTAGACTTCTGGCATTTAAAATATCCCATTTGTTGCCAAAAGTAAGCAAAATTGTTGAAGCAGGTAAGCTGGATGCTTTCATATGTTACCTATATAAAGATTGACTTACTTGAATCACTCAATAATTTTTCTTATAACTAGTTTGGGAAACAAACCATTGTCCTTAACATTTCATGAATTTCAGTGACCATGCTTTGTAGTCTGCAAGACAGATATAATCCCTGATACTATCTTTTGGCCTTCTAGACACTGGCTCCAGCTAAACCACAGCTGCAATAGACTCCTTAACTTTCCTCATCAAACCTGCCAACCCCTCTTTAATCGTGCTGATTCTTGATTGACCTTACTTCATATTATGGTCAAGCCAGTAATCATAACGAGAATCATTAGCAAAGGCATCTAAAAATGGCTCTCATCAACACTGTCTCACATTTAACCCTAAATCTATTGTGCTGTGACTATGTCTTTTGTGATGCCAGACACAGTATTCAGCTGTCAGTCCTCAAAACCTGAAGGTATAAAAGGCTTGAAATGGATCATTTCTCTGTGTGCAAAGGAAAAACGAAAGGCCTCAGCTGGGGAAAAGGAAAGAGATTATCACCACTAATATGAGAAGCCCTTCAGATAAGACATTGATCTAGTCGTATTTATGCCTGATAATTTCACCATTTTAGAGTTAGATGGAAACAAATGGTATTTTAGCCTTGCAGGCCATGCTGACATCACGCAGCCCCCAAATTTAGTTCTTTCATATAGTTTGTCTGTGCTGATGTTATTAATAGACACACTAAAATGGGAACCTCACCCTGGCTCAGCTTTGACTCACTGAATGGCCTTGGGCATCACATAACCTCTGTCTCCGGCTCTCTGTCTGCATAATGTGTTTGTCTGTCCAGTGACTTTACAGTCATGGGACACATAAATGAGCCACTTCACAGAATTTTTAGATCGCAGTACACTGACTCCCCTTAAAATCCCTCTGTACTTCTACAATATACTTCATGAATTTTAACATAAACTTGCCTTTTACATGAAGGCAACCAGAAAGAAGAACTATTTAAAACTTCCAAATTAAGTAGGACCTTGAAGTGAAAGAATGGAACCACAGCCACGTAGCAAACTTGGAGCTTCACAGCCCAAAATATCTTTATTTGATGATGTTTTTAAAAAAGCTCTTCACTGTCCAGGGCAAGGGCAGAAAGAAGGAAGTTTAATTTCTCACTGTGCAAAGAAATAACACATAATATAGTGAAATCTGCACTGCAAAGTGTGGTCTGGGAATACCAGATGGAAGAATCTGTCTACTGATCTCCATTAATAAACTGGCAGTGAAAAGAGCTACTTTATTTTGGAACACAAGCTGGCTCTGAGTGCAAGACACTCATCTTCATTTGACTGCACCAGAGGATGTAAATCCTCAGTGTAGCTGAGACAACTTGCCCAAAGGCAATCGAGAGTTACTTAATGTCCACTGAAACAGCTCATATTTTTTAGCCTTCTCTAGATTCTAACTTCTCTGCCCCAAGTCTGACCCTTTCTGTCCTAAAGAGAGAAAGACCCCTCCCATCAAGCAAGCCCCTGAGGGGACTTCTAAGACATGCCATACTCGAGTGTTTATTTATTTATAATGGGAGGAAAAAATAAATTACAGAGCGATCTGACTTTAGTTTAAAATGCAAAGACAAATCAAGCACATTAATTATCGAAAGTTGAACAGTTCAACACTGATGATTGCATCGGTGAATGCCAAGAGATAATCTCCATGCTGTAGCTTTACAGAGTCCAGATATGAGGCCAACAACCCTCGTTAGATACAAGTGATTGAATCTTTCGCTCATCCATCGTTTTCTTATTTTTCCTTATGTCTTGATTTACTCTTTGCTTGGATTAGGGCCTAGATCAAAAATGAACAGACAGTAATATAAAGGAATGTTTATAATCCTGGGATGTATGAGACATACATTGAACAGTGTTGCCCTAACTCACTGAGCACTGAGTTGCCCCCCAAGTTAGGCCCTCTCAGCTCCGCTATCCAGAGGCACGGATCTCTATACAGCACAACTCCCAGACAATGGGACATGCTGTTCCAAACCCCACTCTAAAGCTGATCTGATCATATAATCTAATAATCACATAATTATTATGATGTAACTACAAATTTATGATGTATCTAGTCTGACAATGCTATTTTAGGATGATAGTTCAAATGAGGATGCAAAAAACCCACGGTCTAATTCATTCCCAGTGTAAATTGGCAGTATTCCCATTGACTTCAATGGGAGATTTACTTGTTCACCCTAACTCTAATTTTAGGTCAGCATCTTTCCAATATTTAGGAATTAATTGCTCCAGCCTAAAAACTACTCATTCCTAAATCCAAAGCATCTCCAGAGAGTTGCAGGAGAGGTGTATTGTCACAGAAGTATTTGCATTTAGACAGAAGATTCAGATTTACTGTTAGTGGAGTAACTCACCCATATAAAGAGAAAAGTTCTTAAAACGATAAAACTAAAAAGCTTCAGAGGCAGAGCTGCCAATGCCAGTCTAAAATATCTATATCCAGATAAGCAGAAAGCAAGAGTCAGAAGTTGCTTAATGGCTGAGCAAAATAGAGTCTAACACACCACGTCATGGCAATGGCTCTGAATGTCAGATGGAAAAAGGCACAAATTCTTACCTAAAAGAGAATGAAAGATAATGGGAAACTTGGGTACACAGAGCCCCCCACCATGATCCTGCCCAGCAGACAGGTTTAACACAGAGGAAACCTGTTGTCATGTCCAGCTAAGGAAAGTAGAGAAAGAGTCCCTGAAATAGAGAATAACAAGGATGAAAGCACAGGCAGAGCCTTAGATACATGCAATCTGCTTGGGTTGTGTAAGCAACAACCATAAATTCACACATTAAATCGGAGTGAAATGTTTCCACTTTTTTGCATTGTGGGAATGGGGATTTTGCTTTCATTGTGATGCAACCAAATGAGGGTTTCAAAACAGCAACAGTTCCTGAGAAAGGGAAATTTTGAGTTGTGCTATGTGGAAGACTTTAGCCATGTTAGTGGGTGAATTGCAGTAAAACACAAAAAGTTACTCCACCCTTCTGCAACCCAATGCAACAGCAATGGCTAGAGGATCAATTGTAGCCCACAGCCAAACCAAAAGCATTGCAACAGAAAGTCCTTCATCCTGGAGAAAACACTTCACCACAGGTTGGGCTATCTTTATGATTGCTGTGATGATAAAGCATATCTTTAGACACTTTACCATATTATCTGAGGGATTTTGCCACAAGAGAAGCTCTATGAAGGGAAAAATGGAGAGAGAACTGAGGCAGCCAAGTGCTCCATTATGTCTTCTCAGAAGGCAAAACAGTGAATCATTTATGATTAGTTCAATAAGCAAAACCACTGATTTCGAGCTTAGCTATAAATAGTTTTTTTTAATGTGGTTATTGATTTACTATTTAATGATGGTTGGTTAAAAAGATGAGGTTGCCCAAGATCCATATCCATTACCATTAAAGAGTAAGTGCCTAGGACTTGTGGATAGGTGATGTTTATTGACTTTGATATATTGTATAAATACTGTGGACGTACACCAATGACTCAGGTCAGGGTGTGCTGCTCAAAACTCTGCAGATGTGAACAAGTGAAATGCCTGAATCAGTATTTTATGTAATAAAACATAAAAAGAAACACGAGTTTTATAAAAGCACAGGACTCGAGCAGGACTTTCTGAACTGTTACCTTACTTTCAATAATGATCACCTCCGTTTTCATCCACTCTATAGCTTCGCATCAAAAAGAAACGCAACCGCCCGGGCTCCCCTGCCTCAATGGCACTACAAAGTTCAGCCACTAGAGTGTGTCAAGGCATACGTGAGGATTAAACCTCTTCACAGTCCGTACCGTTGAATTCAAACTCCTACCATAAGCACTAGACAAAGACAAGCAGCTTTAATGTACCATTCCTCTGATTCCCTGCTTGACTACTAGAACTCGTCCTAAAGGTTATACTGCTGGGAAAAGGTCTCACCTCATTACTCTGCACAGGGAGTTTCACACGAACACCAAACAGCACAGGCATGGAGGAGCAGTCCAGCCAATTTTAAGATTCGTTACACTTCCTGTTTTCAGTTCAATGTCAACGAAATACCCCTTCCAGTCTAAGACTCTTACTTTGATGCACTACAATAACCCCGTTATTTTGTATTGAACAGTCACCACATCCAGTCAGTGTGTGGCAATCTGTCCCTCCCTGCTGCTCTCCCTGCTGGATGTGTGAACTGTAGCAGTACGATTTGAGAGAAGAAAACCCCACATACCTATGCAAAACCCGAGAAGCTGCTGTTGTGCTGAGAATGGAAATGCTCTGCTGTATTTGAGAAATGAATGTGAAGAGAAGCCCCTCTCTTTGATAGTAAAATAAAAATAAAAATCAGAGCAGTTAAAATTAGTACTGTGTAGGCACAAAGCATTGCCAGTATCCAACAGAGTATGGTGAATGTACACATTTGGAGATGCTGAAAATCAGGTTCTGACTGCATCCCTCACTGAATCAAGGCTTGGCCTCTTCTCCATCTCTAAAACTCTACTAACAGCACTCCCTCCCTCTCTCTTTTTGCTCACTTTTGTCTCTTCAGATTGCAAACTCCCATTAGCTCTTTTGCTTACAGAGGCCAGCTCTTAATAATAGTTTCTCACTGTCTGTATGTCACCCTCTTGCTGAAGATTTTAGACACTAGACCAACTTTTCCTTAAAATACATGAACTCCGACACACAACCAAATAAACCTCAACACCCAGACAACTGCCATATGAGAGACAGGAACCCTACACACAAATCTGGAGTCACGTACATGCACAGTGGTGTTCTGAATGAGACATGCAGCACTTGATTTCATTATCTACTTCCCTTAGGAAAGGTCTGCTAAGCCTTTCTTGGAAACTGTAGCAGCTTTCTGAGCTTCCAAGGGTCCATGGTGTAAGAGAGATGATGATGACTGAGCAAAACACCTTTTGAAGTCCTTAAGGATCCTTCCAAGTCAGCCACATAGGGTCAATACAAATAATGGGAGAAGAACCACAGATCTGAAGATTCAGCCTTTGCCTAGATCAGCTTTAGAAACAGAGTCTGACTGGACACCTGGAGCTCCCATCTTCTGCTCTGTAACTTTAGATGAACATTTTAAATGTTGCATTTGTGTGAAATGAACTGGTGGCTGACATGAGCACAAGGAACATAAAAGAGAAGAACAGGAACATGGAATACAAACGAAAGATCTGTGAGTGCCAGGCCCCTCTCACACACCAGGCTAATGGCAGGTAGGCAGGTAGCCCTCAGTCACACCACAACAAAGAGATTCTCTTTTCCTGTGTAGCCTGCTGAAATCACAACTCCCTGCACACCACATTTTCACCCTGAGGGTGCGTGGCACAGGCAGAGTATGCTGCAAAGCTCAAGGTCTAACACTGGTACAGCATGAGGGAAGAACTACATCCTTACACACCAATATGAGTGAGCAAATGGCTTCTCACAAGTCACCTGAGAACTGTCAGGACAATGTCTAAGGAAGAGTTCCTAACTAGACCTGAGCAAGGGAAGACTTCCCCAGTTCAGTAACAAAACACGGAAGTCAGAAAGAAGCAAGCACAAACCTCAGTTCCCATAGAGTTCCTATAGAGCTCACACAAACTGATTTTTTCTTACAAAATAAAAGCTCAGTAATTTCAATTTGGGGTAAACCTGAAATGTACATTGAACTAAAATTAAAATGTTTCATGCCATTTTTTTTAACTAAAAAAAACCCAAACCCACCATATTTTACTGTTTTTTAAATATAGATTCATTTTGAAGTGGAAAGTGGGATTTCAGTTTCAACAGATGACACATTTCATCTTAAGTGTGTTAAAATATTTCTTTTAAAATATAAGACAATGTTTCCACATTTTCCTATTATTTCACTGGAAGCTATTTCTCTAGTTCAAACTAGTCTCACAAACAGTCCCAGTCCTTTCAAACCTCTGCTATTCCAGGAACTTAATAATCATTCAGAATTTTTGCCCAGCCTCTGTTCACAAAGGCAAGGAATATTTTGGCCATATGATCTTGGGAAAGGAAGTATCCAACAGCCTTTCTCAAACACCTTTCCGTTTCCTGCTGCTGTGTCCCCAGCTGATACTGCCTGTGTCCTTGTGCAGCAGCAGCTCTATTCTCCCTGGCAGAGCCCTTCATTAAACATTTTCTAGAATGAGAGTGTGAAGGCTGGAAAGTGAACTTTTATAGAGAGAAGAACACCCCAGGAGCAGGGATTGCAACTCTGTCCTGAGGCAGAATGAAGTTGATTTATGTCAGGGATTATTTTTATCTCTCCAGTCAACTAGAAGTTATGCAGCAAAGTCTACACAGGCAGGGACGTGCAGCACTTTGTACCAGCTCTGGCAGTGCTTGAAAATAAGGGAAATTAACAGCAGGTGGAGCTCTGTCCTGCTGCAGCTCTTCAGTTCCCTGCAGGAAAGGTTTCCCCGGCCAACCACCCAGGAGCTGGCTCTGCTCAGGTACACACCGGATCATAGAATCACAGACTGATTTGGGTTGAAGGGACCTTAAAGCTCATCCAGTTCCAACCCCCTGCCACGGGCAGGGACACCTTCCACTGGAGCAGGTTGCTCCAAGCCCCTGTGTCCAACCTGGCCTTGAACACTGCCAGGGATGGGGCAGCCACAGCTTCTCTGGGCACCCTGTTCTGCATCTACCCAGCTTGCACAGCTCAGGCAGTACAAGCCAGACGTGGCTTGCACATTGCCGGAGGAAGGTGACTGTTGGGTTTGGCTCCTGCACCTGCCATTCCACAACTGTCCTGGCATAATGATGATGGAAATCCTTGGATAAAGCCCTACCCAGTTATCTCTACAGAATTACAGCAGGAAAAGACAAGCAAAACCCCACAAGTGTTCAATTACCTCTGGAAGAGGAATGACTATTTCCTCAAGGTTTTTTTCTTTGAAGAAAGGCAGTGTATTTACTGAGTTTCTAATGTGGAGAGGCATGTATTTAGAGGTAGTGCTTGGGGACATAGGTTAGTGGTGGACTTGACAGTGTTGGGTTAACTCTTGATTGTCTTAAGTCCTTTCCAATCTAAATGATTCTATGTATTCAGTTGCCTGAAAACCTCTGCATTTCATTGTCATTCTTCTGGGTAGAGAAAGAAAAACAGTTAATAGTTGCTAGAATTAAATAATAGAGCAATGTTTCCAAGCAGCCCACTAAAATAAATAAATGCCTTGGATTTTTACATTCTCTTGCAGTTTGGAAGTACAGTCATTGCACTGCATTTCCAGTGCTTGCAGCAAGAACACATTCATTATAAACTAACAGAAAACTACATTTTCCTGCAGCACTGGTGAGCAAGCAGTGACGTGCAAGCTCATAAATAAGACATTTAAATGCATGTCTATGTTAATAAAAGTAATGATGTATATAGCTGGATTTTAATCACCTAGGGAATATAGTTCCTAAATTACAGAGGATAAGAAACTAATTGGATTCTGCTCATCTTGTCTGTTGGCTCTGAGTAGCACATTTTGTGTTCCCTAGAACTGAGAAAGGACAACACTCTGGAAAAGGAAGGAGTTACATAAAGAGGCCATCAAGTAGCTTGAACTTTCTGATGAGGAGCTTTTTATCTTCTTTTCAATTTTCTAAGTAAAAATAGCACTTATTTTAAGAGACCCTCCATCCTTTGAAACAAATACAACTGAAAACAGTGAGATGTGTTAGAAAGAAAAAGATAATAATCAAAATAGTGGCTAAAACAATAGCTCTTAGAGCAACTCACATGCTTTAATCTCTTTGAAATTTCAGACAGCACATCTTCGTGAGAGGCAAGATGTGATTTTACATTATTTAATACAATGTAGAGATGCAGTGGATATATATATATTCCTAATAAGCCTGTCTCTAAGTTCTTGACATTCTGAATCAGAGCAGCAAAAAGCACTGGGACAGAAGATGGGGTAATGCAAAAATAAAGCATTATAAAAAGAAAAGAAATCTGTCCATGTTTCCTGCTAAATACGTGCTATGTACATACTACACTCAAAAGCTTTATTCCTTTCTTGGTATGATTTTTTATAGTAGCATTACTTGGAAGTAGAACAGAAAGAGTATAACATATATTACAGATTTAACACATATACTGTTCTGCCAACTAAAATCCAAACCTTTTTCAGACCCATATTACACTTGGTTATCTTTTTTCCTGTTACAAGAGAAATCTCATTCCTATGAGATAATTACATCTAATAAGACCTGATGATATTTGCACAGCAGTTTGCAAGAGAGAGAACTACTTTTTAATCTGCATTTTCCATAAACAAAGCTGATAATACAAACCTTCTGGTGAATAAATTATTAGCAATTAGCCTTAATTCGGGTGGTGGATCCTATCGGAGCGTTTCAGTGGTAGACAAATGCAATTTGAGAGAGGTTTGTTCTCTAGCAGTAAAATAACAGGCTGAGGTCACTTTAAACAAATGTTTGAAAGGCAGTGTATTATTAGTATTTCAATCACTGCCAATTGCCTTTACTTACTATAATTATTGTTTCATAAGATTTAGAACAAACATGTTTTGCTATCTGCTGCAAGACAACATCTCACAAATTGAGGTGATTAAGACTCGAACTTGTCTTATTGTAAGCACATTCTGAAGCCAAGACTTTAAACCTAATACAAATTACTCAAAACTCCTCACGATTGTACCTGTTTTCTTGAAAAACTAAAGTAAATCTTGTATGAATTTTGCCCTACCTTCTCAGAGATGGCTGCTCTCTTAATTCTCTTGTTCATAACTCACCCATTCCAATTCCTTTCTGCCACTTTTTCTATCCTAATTCCTCTGCAAAAGGAATCTTAGTGATGACACTTGTCTGATTTTGCCAAAAGTAACTAACTTAGAGCCTTCTACAAGCTTTGTGGAGTGGATTCCCTTTTTCCACACAAGTGTGATGGAACAGGCCACCCTGTTTTACCTAGCAAATGAAAAACAGACATTGGAGTAACTTACCTGCAATCTAATGTGTTGCTAATGAACAGAAAACTACCTGATAATGTTGCTCATGACAATGTTTTGCTTGCTGATGTTGGATGATGACCAGCAGTGGCCTTGCTGAGGGAGCATATGGTAGGAACACTGACGATGAGGTGATGTGACATTGACTTTAGTGACTTACCCAACATGTTTAAAGCAGTCTGCCTTTTGATGTCCTAACTTCTAAGTGGTTATAGTAAGATAAAGCCACCAGATTGTCATAAGTAAAAAGTACATTTTCCATTGTCACCAGCTGGAGAGCTCTCACAGCATTTCTCTTGTAAACTTCTCTATAATAACCATTACCTCAAATATTGACAATCCTAAGCACACTGTAACCTGAAATGCTGTATAAGCAAGCAACTATCTTTCCAACAGATGTTAAATGTTTTAAAACAGAAACTTCAAAGGTTTCCTAAGAAATGCATTCATAACATAACAGCTTTACAGAAAAACCAACCAACCATCCCAACCTCCAAATTGAATTTATCTTTCAGGGGGGGGAAAAGGTGTAAGCAGGGTATGTTAGCAGAAACGGCTACTATTATCTCCTTGATCATAGAATCGATGAAGATATGAATACAACAGTTCATACCACTCAGTTCATACACTGCAGACAGAACAGGTTTCCTGCATTGTCCTCATGGGGCCCATAAGAATTGAAACTCTGCATGAAGGCAGTAATTGTAACCAAACCACATACTTCAGCCAGCAATTCCCAGGACTCAGGAAGGAGTTAGCCCCCATGGTGCCCAATAAGTTTCCCTGATACACAATTAGGTTTTATCTACTGGATTTGGGTTTGGGTACTTTTCACCTCCCGCTGAAGCACAAGCTCAGCCCCCGTTGTCTGGACATACATCCAAACTCTATCCACCCAGATCAAGTCAGAAGCCAGATCAGATAGTGCCAACAGACTTTTCAAATTAAAACCAGTGTAATTCAGCAGTGTATAAATCATATTCTTCCACTGGCAGCTCTGCAACTTCTAAATCTTATCTGGGGCTTCTTGTTCCAAAGCAGAAAGAAAGAATTTCATCTCCATTTAACAGTTTCTCAACTTTGTATAGCACAAATGGCTTCTCTGATACTTTATTTTTCCCACTAGTGACAAGTATGTAAGCAGGACTAAGAAGTGTCCTATTATGTTACAGAATTCTGTTTTGGTTAATAGATTTCCAGCCTTCATGACCTTTTTCATGACTGCCCAGCATGGCCCTCACCCTCCACAATCCTCAGACCCTAATCCCGAGACCTTTCCCTCTCTACCTCGTCCCCACTCTGCAGTTTTTGGCTTTTACTGCCCTTTTTCTCCAGCACACAGCCTAGCTGAGCCAGGGAGCCTACCTCATGGTGGACTGCAGCTTCAGACCTCTGAGTGAAATACAACCATGATCACATTTGACGTGGCTTCTTTTCCACCTTGTATCAGCATGACAACACAACTGATGGCAACACGGCTGTGTTAGAGCCTGGGCTGCTGCTGAGAAGAAAGGAACTTGGGAAAACACGGTAGCAATGGGACTTTAAAATCTATATGCACACAAAGTCTTTCACACACCCTCTTACCTCTGTACTGGGAAGAGGACTACAGAAGTCACATATGGCATTATTTCTGTTTCTTGGATAACCAAGGAAGGCTGCCCATGGGGTCAGAAAATCCCCAGTCTTCTTCACCTCCACAAAGGCGATCAAGATCATGTATGTAAGATTTGGGGAAACAAGAATTCTGCATCTCCTTAGGTGCTGACAGCACTTGGTACAATCTTAATTTAATCTACTTCTGATCCCTTTTCTGTTTGTGTCCTTGATGCAGGTAGTTCAAAGAACAGGATTTTCCGTATCCGCCTTCTCCTCCTCTGCAAGTCCTCTGTGTTGTTCTCTGAACTTTGTTCTCAGCATCTCTTACTTCCCTCTCTCTGGCAGACAAGGCAACCTTTGAGAGCCTTGTGCTCTTAGTGTCACCACAGGGCAGAGGTTACAATTCACAGAAGAGCTGTCTCCTGCCAGGCTGTGAGCAGTATGCTAATGTGACAGCTTGGCAAGGATCTGAGAATGTCACTTCTAGCAAAATAACTGTCCTGCATGCTATTTGTCGTATATACAACCATACATCCATCTACCAAACCCCCTACAAAATCCAACTCTAATATATATTTCAAATGAGATGCCCACAGGCACTTAGAGCATGAGTCTATGTCAGTAGCCATATGTGCTGTAATCCTCCTCTTTATACACAGACCCAGCATAATCCTTTCATGCACCATATATCTAATCTGTATTCTCTGCTTTGGAAGCAAGATTAATCTAAACATTTCAGAATTAATACAAATACATTAAATAGAATATGAATCTTCATTATTTTGGCTACCAAGCAGTTAAAGAATGTGGCAAATGACCAAATAATCAGTCTGCCATTCAGCTATATGCTGTGCTACCATTTCATTTCAGGTTCTTCAAAGCCCTGCAGCTGAACTACAGACGGGTATTTAATGCGGAATTGTATCTTTTGGGGGAATGTGTTATTTTTAAATGCTTAATAATTATGAATTCATTTGCCATTCTTTTTATAAGCAGGGGATCATAATGAACTCATCTGTTATTCATGTGAATGTCAAATATGTTCCCACAGGAGTTTTATTCTAATTCACTATTAGTTAGTGGACTCATAAAATAAAACGCTATCCATTTATTACTCTGAACTTGTAACGCTGGGTAATTGTTCATCAAAGGGCAAATGTAGTATTATTTTTCTTTGATAACTTTCAGTTCTGATTTAACCAGGTAAAAAACTAGGCTTAAAGGAAGCGTGCCTTTAGAAACAGAAGTAAATGTGACAAGCTGTGAGGCTTCCATTTAAAATGCAATGAATGAGATTATCACGAGCTAGTATTTAAAAATGTAGCTGTATTATACTACAAGCATACGTGCTTGAACTACACACATTTAACAGAAGGCAAACTGCACCCCAATATATAATGCCTAATGATAGTTCTGTGAAAAACACATTTTTAGTATTCGTGAGGTGTTCACAACAGTTTTCACACAGCTGTTGTATTGCAATAGCAAATTTAGAGGTGAGATACTTACACATCACTGCAGGATTTGAATGTGATGACACTGGACAGCGGGACTTTGACCTGTGAAAACAAATACAAACTAAGCATGAGAAAAACAGAGAATTCAGACTTTGATTTGGGTTTTTTTCAGAGTTAAATAAATGGGTAGTTTTATGAAATTATTTTCAATTTTCTTCTAAATCCCTAATCTAAACTGAATGTTGGCTGTAAGGACTTAGACCATGAAACGATAGCCCTGAAATATTTCAGTGACAGTTCCTTAGCTCTGACATGGCCTGCTCGGCTTCCCCTCAAGTATGTCACAGTGACTCCTCCAATCTTGAAATCCCAGAATGGTTTTGGGTTGGAAGGGACCTTAAAGCTCATTCAGTTCCAACCCCTGCCACGGGCAGGGACACCTTCCACTAGAGCAGGTTGCTCCAAGCCCCTGTGTCCAACCTGGCCTTGACACTGCCAGGGATGGGGCAGCCACAGCTTCTCTGGGCACCCTGTGCCAGCACCTCAGCACCCTCACAGGGAAGAACTTCTGCCTAATGCCTCATTTCAATCTCCCCCCGGCAGCTTTAAGCCATTCCCCCTTGGCCTGTCACTACATGCTCTTGTGAAAATGAATGACTTATTGTGAAGATACATTTTCAAGGGAGATGGGAACAAATACAGAATCCCATTTATAATTGGAACCACAAGATTAATATATTTATAGTTTTACTTTAAAATACACAAGCAAGGGAGTTGGGTTTTTTCAGTTTAAGTAACAGTAGAATATGATTTTAGTGTTAAGGATTATCTCAGTTACTTTATTCTGCATGGAAATGGTCATTTCCTCAAACCAAGTGTACAGTGTTGAAATCAAAACATAATATCTCTGTGCAATCTCTGGCAGTCAGTGGGTTATTAGAGTATCAACCATAAAGAAACCATTGAGAAAAACAAGCATGCAAACCAATGCTCAGATGTGTTAGGAATAGCAGAAAGGGTGAATGAAGGGAAGAGTGCACAAGAGGACTAACGCTGCTGTGCCAAAAACTGGGTAATACTTGGTTGAAGCTTGCATGCTTATCAGCTGCTTTTTATTCCAAATGAACATAACGTGTTTATTTTATACATTAAACGACTGTGACAAAAAAAATGATCATTACCAGCAGGCAGCCTGAAGGCCATTCTCTAGAGTGAGAAACAAATGGGGTAGATAAGAATAAGATGACACAGAGTGTTATTTAATGGAATTTGTGTGTGCATGGACATATAGCTATATAAACACCACTTTCCTTGAAAGCAGAGGACAGCACAGGAGACCTAGGAATAGACAAATCAATTTACATCATTTTATATCATCAATTTACAAGGGAACCTACAGGTATAAAAGGCCTGATTTTGAACTCATCATTCTGTAATGGTGAAATTCTATTGACTTCATTGAACTAATTTGATTTATACATGTCTGAAAGGAGACTTGACTTGTGCAATAGAAAGTACATCAGAAAATAGGCTGGAGAACATGAAATCTACAGAAAGGAAGCGATAAAACTAACAAATAAGTGACTAGCTACGCATAAGAGAGGTACAAGTAACAATCAACAGGATATTGCCTCAGGAGGAGGTTTAGATTAGGTATTAGGAAAGATTTCTTCACATAGAGGGTGCTCAGGCATTGGAACAGGCTGCCCAAGGCAGTGGTGGAGTCACTGTCCCTGGAAGTGTTCAAAACCAGTGTAGACAAGGCCCTCAGTGACACTGTTTAGTGGTGGCCTTCCCAGTGCTGGGGTAATGGTTGCACTTGAGGATTGTAAAGGTCTTTTCCAGCCTGGCTGATTCTGTGATTCTACAGGATGCTACCAATTCCCAGATTCCGTTTTATTCAGAGGCTTGCAGGACTTGGGGCTCAGGCTTGCCAGTCTCCTCTAAAGCCTTAAGGATCCAAGGAAGAGTTATGGATGTGATGCACTTGAGCTGTTTGGCTTTTGCTATCACACCCAAAAGGAAACAAAAAAAGAAGCATCTGCAGGACTGAACACATAAAGCAGAAAGAGGTGAGGATGAGGGGTGACCCCAAAGTGCCGTCAGGATCAGCCTTAGCAGGGCTGCACTCAGACATTGCCAGTGATGAACGTAACAACTGCCATGAGAAAGCTTTTGCTGGAGCCCTGCTGGCTTTTTGCCACAGAGGATAATGTCTGCTATTAACTAACATTCTATTTATATCTCTAGGATCTTCAAGACAATGTATTTCGTGCTTTTAGCAGTTACAGGTTGATAGCATTGGAGCACCAGCACCTTTATGGCAAAACACTGGCATTTGTCAGGTTGTTCTTTCTGAGGAAGATAAGTGCACCAAAGTGACATAAATGGTGACTTCATAAAACTAGTCACAGAAAGGATCAACATGACATTCAGGGTGACATGTACAGATCAGATGCGCTGCAAGATACAAGGTTAAGTAATTTAGGCATTGAGTATAAAAAATGTTAATACTTCTAGGGCAAAAGGACAAAAATACATTCAATAAGTAATAGCCTATTGTGGTTCTGAAGAAGGAGCAGTAACTTATGACTGACATGCTATTTTTATAAGCTGCAACAGTCTTCTGCAGCTAATGAACGTTCTTTCAAAACAATAGCCAAAAGATTTCAAGAGGTGTGACCAAAACCATCCAATATAAGTGATCAGATGTTCCCACCTGGAACAGCGGAAGCGGTTCTTGGCTATATTAAGCTTAACAGCTTCTTTTGTGGAAGTGAGAATGGGAAAGGGCAAGCAGAAGGATTCACTCATTTTTTGCTGCTCACAAAGATTAAAGAAGAAAAAAAGTTCTTTAGTCTTTGGAGAAAAGAACAGTGCCTCTCACTTCTCTTCAGCTCTAGCTTCGATGCTATCTACAATACCAGAGCAAGGGAGCATGAACCCAAGCTAAGAACTGATCATTAGAGGAAGGGAGGTGGAGTTCCTTCACACCAAAAACTAGATAATATGTGCAAAACCAGAGCAAAAGCAGGAGCCAGAATACATTAAGTAATTTCAGAAGAAAACTGAATAACATCCAAAAACTCAACAGTCTTACATCAAAAATAAGATCAATTTATATGCCCGTTAACCTTCCTTATATGGGAGCATTTCTGCTACCATTGTTAACAATCAGTAAATGTTGCTTATATTCCCCACGTCTGGAATTTCTACTCCTTGCATTAACTAAGCTTACATGAAAGTTCCATTTTGGTGGGTTTAGATGAGCTATAAGATCAAGTGCTGACCACTGGGGATGGTTAAAGATCTCATGCAATTCTTTGACACAAACAGGCATGTAGCCATGGTGTCCTGATCAGATTTTAATTCCCAGCAATTGCAATTCCAGCCTCCTCATTTACTCATTCACTGAAAATGAATGATTACAGTTTTCCTAATACACTTTGATTGTTGTGTCCTACCAGATTGTTGCTAGGTGTCACCAGGGGTGACTGTGTGACTGCACTGGATAAACAGACACCTACATATTGTCCTAGATTTATTCATTTCAAACTCCTAAAGCTAGCACTTCAGACTCTTCAGAAATGAGACATGCTATTAATATATATATATTA